>NC_135236.1:473016387-473271387 GCF_051348905.1 Ranitomeya variabilis
AAACTGCAAGTCCCTTTCTCAGTATCTTCGTGGCTTCACAAACTAGCACAGAACAGCCACCTTTGCTGCAACCCGGAAAAGTCTTGCAAATTTTAGAAGTAAACTCTGTCCCAGCCTGGGATCTTTCTTGTAGCAAACAACACGCAGTTCTCTCTCTCTAGAAGCTTCTGCTCACACACGCAGTCCAGGCTCAACTCCTCCCCTAAAGCTAGGGCAGTTCATCTTCACAGCCTAAAGCAGGGGAAAACCAGAACATTCCATCTCACACTAGACAAGGGGGTGCAGTCTCTTAAAGTGACAGCGTGTTCCTTACTGTCCATAACAGCACCACCCTCTTACATGCCTCCCTTCTTAATGATGGTCGTCCTCGGCCATCACAGCATCAGGGTCAAAGTGCAATGGAGGAACGTGTAATGCGGAAACAGCACCTATAGGGGAGGCAACAAAGGTGTAAAAACAGACAGAGCACACTGTTCTACATATCGGACTGGTGGAACCCCTGCATTAGACCTCTGGGATCGCCGAAGCTCTTGGCTGTCAGGCAAGGCTTGACTATCTTCCAGAGAAACACTTGTTGCAGGGAACATTGTGAGCTCTTGTCTGGTCTCATCCTCGCATGGCGGTACTGGTACATCCATGGGATTACCATTTCTGGGCGGCTGAGGACCCCCCACTGTGTCAGGGACAGTCCACCACTCCTCATCGATTTGGCCATCAGGCATGACAGATTCAGGAAGTGGAGTGGCGCCTTCAGGCGACAATGGCGTAGAACAGACCTCAGACCGGCAAGGCCGCAGCATATTTCTGTGAAGTACTCTAGGGGCGGATGCCCCATTCTCAATCTGTACCTTGTAGACAGGGCCGTTAGCATACACTCGCTCGATAACCTTGTACGGCTGTACTTCCCATCTCTCACTTAGTTTTCCCTTAGGGCATTTCTCTCTGACCAATACTCGGTCTCCAGGTTGGAGCGGTAACTCTTGAGTCGGTTTGCGGGCCGTATGTTCTTTTTCTTGCAGCTGCTGACCCGCCAACCGCCGTATCGTTTGCAATCGTTGCCGATGCTCTTTCACCCATGAGGTGACAGTTCGCTCCATCAGCTCCTCTGGCTGTTCCAAATTCAGCTCAATGATCTCTAGTCCAGCTCTTCCAAACAGTAGATGGAGTGGACCCGATTGTTGTAGGTCCAGACCAATTCTGGCAGATAGTCTGGCCAACACGCCTTCTTATCCTCCTCCAACGTTCTCAGCATCTGAAGCAAGGTTCTGTTGAAGCGTTCACAAGCTCCATTGCCTTGAGGGTGGTAAGGGGTGGTCCGGGACCGCTCAAAGCCATACATGCGATACAATTCTTCCATCACCTTGCCTTGAAAACATGCGCCTTGGTCAGAGTGGATGCGCTTTGGGCACCCATACACCCGGATGAAGTCCTGACAGATGGCTCCCGCCGCCGATTCCGCAGTCTGGTCTCTAGTCGGAGTGACTACTGCGAACTTAGAGAAATGGTCGGTCATCACCAAACAGTATTGCAGCCCCCGGGCCGAGTGTCCCACGAGGAGATAGTTGATCATCAAGACTTCTAGCGGTTCCTTAGTTTGTATGGTATGGATGGGTGCCCTCTGTTCAGTACTCTTAATGAGGTCACATACTCGACATTGCCGGCAAACCTCTTCCACCACAAGCTCCAACCGGGGGCAATACACATACCGCTGCAACCATTGGTAGGTCTTTGCGGGACCGAAGTGCGCTCCGAATTCGTGGGCTTCTTTAGCTATTTCTTGAGCCATTCTTCCTGGAATGACCACTTGCCACCTTACTTCCATATCTTTTGGCTGTTGCCTCTTACTATATAGTACTGACTCTCGCACTTCCAGTCTATCCCACTGGTGCAACACACTCCTCATTTCAGAGTCCAGATCATCTCTCTCTTGTTTGCCAGGCTTCCGCTTTTGCGTTACCCACCATTTCATCTGTCTCAGTCCTTCGTCGTCGTCCTGAATGTGTCCCCATTCCTCATTGGTTCTCCCCAGGGACTGGGGTAATGCGCAGGCCTCCCTTCTTGACTGGGCCACAACCATTGGGGGCTTAAACTTATTAAAGTCTGGGGTTTCCTCCTCTTCGAGTTGCTCATCAAGATCCCCCACTGGAGTCTCCACAGGCACTCTTGACAGCCCATCCGCATTTGCGTTTTTGGTAGCAGAGTGATAACGGATGGTAAAGTCGAACTTGGCTAGGCGAGCCATCCACCGTTGTTCTAAGGCCCCAACTTAGCATTCTCAAGGTGGGCCAGGGGATTATTGTCTGTTCGAACTTGAATCTTGGTACCTGTCAGGAAGCCTGCAAACTTTTCTGTCATGGCCCACACCAGGGCCAGGAGCTCTAACCGGAAGGAGATGTAATTGTGAGGGTTTCTTTCGCTGTCTCGCAGGGACCTGCTAGCATACCCGATGACTCTCTCATGTCCATCCTGTATCTGAGAAAGTACTGCACCGAGTCCATGAAGGCTACCATCGGTGTACAACAGGAACGGTTGATCGAAGTCTGCGTCGGCCAAAATCGGGGCCGAAGTAAGGGCACTCTTTATAGCCTGGAAGGCCTCGTGTTGTCCCTGTGCCCAGGGGATGCGCTGGGTCTTTGGCACTCCAGCGGTCCCCCTCAGCAACTCATTGAGAGGACCTGCCATCTTCGCGAAGTCTTTAACAAACCGGCGGTAGTACCCAGCGAGTCCCAGGAAGGCCTGGAGTTCTCTCACTGTTTGAGGGACTGGCCACTTCTGGATAGCAGCCACTTTTTCTGGCGAGGGTAGAACTCCCTCTTGTGACACTATGTGGCCTAGGTACTCGATCTCTCTCTTGAAGAGGTGACACTTCTTTGGCTTCACCTTCAGGTTATGGGCCCGCAGTCTTCCGAGTACCTGTCCAAGCCGGGCAAGGTGTTCTTCGAATGAGGCTGAAAACATAATGATGTCATCCAGATAGATCAGGGTAGCCTCAAAATTTAAATCTCCCAAACACTTTTCCATCAGCCGTTGAAAGGTGCCTGGAGCATTGGAGAGCCCGAAGGGCATCCGGTTAAACTCGAACAGCCCCATAGGGAGGATGAAGGCGGTTTTCTCTCTGTCTTTCTCTGCCACGGCTACTTGCCAGTATCCGCTTGCTAGGTCCAGGGTGGAGAAGTACTTGGCTTTCCCCAACGCTGTCAAGGATTCCTCGATGCGGGGCAACGGATACGAGTCTCGGGGCATTGAGTTTCCTGTAATCTACACAGAACCGGATGGTCCCATCCTTTTTCTTGACGAGCACCACCGGGGCTGCCCAAGGGCTCTGACTACTCTGCACCACTCCTGAATCCAGCATCTGCCTCAGTAATGTCTTCACCTCTTGATACATCTTGGGCGGGATCTGCCGGTATCGTTCTCGAATTGGACGAGCTTCCCCAGTCGGTATCTCATGCGTGATGGCTTCAGTACAGCCGAAATCTTCGGCGTGACTGGCAAATGCGGCCTGATTTTCCCACAGCATAGCTTCTATTGCTTGTACACGCTCAGGGCCCATAGCCTTCACATCCACTTCCATTTGATCAAGGATGACCCGTCCACTCCACTCCGGGGATGGTGTCTCTTCGTCTACTGCAGCAACTGCTAGGGTCCACCCCACGCCTTCTTTTGGTGATAAAGACATCTCCTTCTGACTCACCACTTCACCCTTATGTAGGTACACCAGGGCCAAATCTGTCCCTCGTGGCAAGGTGACCTCCCTGGGGCTCACATTCAAAGCTCTTATGGGGACATGTCCTCGCTGGACCACAGCTATCGTACGAGCTATCATGACTTCTTGGTCCACTCCTCCGCCTACCACAGGCTGAACAACCACTTCCAACCCATCAAGGTTGCGGTGAGTCCCCACTGGAAGGTACACTATAGTTTCTCGCTCAGGAGGTAGGATTACAGGTCCTTTACCAGGAGCCCTGATGACCCCTACCGTCTGATAAGATGGCACACTCTTCTGCGTCCCACAGACGCGGATCAGTCGTTGAAGGGCTTCCTGAGTAGGCTTATGTGGAGTAGCCTTCTTCCAATATCCAGGTCCCCGTTTGGTAAACATAATCTGATCGAGTTCACGTAGGATATTCATTCCCAGTACTACAGGCACATCCTCCTTGATAGGCTCAGGGACTAGCAGGATCCCTTTTCTCCCAACCTCTTGCCCACAAATTTGAATATTCATCCACACGACCCCAGTGACTGGGATCGGTTGTTGGTTGGTAGCAAACAACCGGATCAATGTCTCTTTCTGGCTTGGCCAGGTCCTGGAAATGCTGCTTGAAGTACGCTTCTGGCATCGTTGTCACTTGTGACCCGGTATCTACCAGGCAATCCACTAGAACTCCCTCAAATTCAGCACGTAGGATGGGACTCCCAGCAATCAAGTGTTCGTTATGATATGGGGCGGCCTCTCTCCTCGCCTCCCCCGCAGAGTGCCGCACTACTGCGGGGGTTGGTAGTTTAACGGCGGCTTCCGCTGGCCTTGAGTATAGTTCCGACAGTCTCTAGCAAGGTGCCCCCGTCCTCCACATTCCCAGCATTGGATGCCTCCTCCTCACCGGGGGGCACCTCGAGCCTGTCCTAGTGCCTCCGATGCCTGACGGGAGGGGGCTTGTTCCCACTGATCTCTTGTCGATCGGGTTGAAGAATGGTTGCATGAGTATGGTGGGTCAGGCTCTCGTAGTTCCCCCACTCTTCGCTCCATCTGGGTCAGTTTCTCCTGCACGTTAACCAGGGACTGCTGCAAGTCTTGCACTACCTGGACCAGCACCTCTTGATGGTTTGGGTCCCCTCTGGAATTGGCGCCCTGGACATGCATCACCCCAGACGCATAGCTCTCTTCTTTACTGCGGGCCACTGTTTCCGCCAGGATTTGACGAAACGTAAGGACCGGATCTGCCCGGACCCGTTCTGACAGTGCTCGCCTCAAGGATGTGCTGTGTAGTCCCAGAATGAATTGCTCCCGGAGTATCTGGTCGTTAGAGCCCATGCCGCCAAATCCATCCGCCTCCTTTCTCTGCACCTCTGCGAACACTTCTTGCAGTGCTGTTGCATACTGAGAAATTCCTTCTTCTTCCCACTGCAGCCTAGAGAAAAATTTGGCGCGAAGGTGTCCCGCGCTAGCAGTCTCGCCGTAGATCTCCTCCAGGAACTTCACTAGCTCCTTTAGGGTACTGCGGGTGAGTTCTGATTGTAGGCAGACATTTCTACGGGCTTCTCCCTCTAGGGCAGTTAAAGCGATGTCCGCTTCAAGGTCTGGGCTGATGTTATAAATCTTCAGGGTGCTTTGCAGCCGGGACACCCAGTCGGACAGTGGCATATTCTTGCCGTCAAACTTTGGTAGCACACTAAATATGGTGCCCATAGGGAGTGTCCTTGCAGGGGTTCCACCAATGCCCACAGCATCTCCATTAACATTAGCATTCCTGCCATTTCTGTCTGCTGCCTCCATCTTGGTGACAGTACCCTGCTCGCAGCGCCACTTGAAGCGATGGCCGGGGGACCACCACGGTGCAGGAAGACTACTGTACACAAGATGAGGTGCAAACAACAAAGGGTAGATTTATTGGGAGGCAAGGAATGAAGGGAATGAGGAAGATGCAAACAGGGGTTAACAATAGCAAAAGACAATATAAATGAGTAATCTTGTCCGTAAAATAGCACAGTGCTCCAACAATTACAGACTCAGAATTTGTCTCACAAGCAACTTTAAACAATAAAACCAGTAACAAAGCTACTCTATGTATAACCTCCCTGGCCTTTACTAAGCAGGCCACACGGCTCCCGTGTACTGACTACTGAAACCTGCACTAGGCCCTAACAGGTGCACCAAACAGGAACAAACTCACGGTGATGTTGGGGACTCAGGTCCAGTCCCAGGGGGGCCCCCAGCAGTCTATACAGTGGTGCGCACGGCTTTCTGTCAGCTCTGTGAAGCGTGGTCTTCTCCTTGATTCTGGATCCTAGGGGTGCTCCTGGAAACTGCAAGTCCTTTTCTCAGTATATTCGTGGCTTCACAAACTAGCACAGAACAGCCACCTTTGCTGCAACCCGGAAAAGTCTTGCAAATTTCAGAAGTAAACTCTGTCCCAGCCTGGGATCTTTCTTGTAGCAAACAACACGCAGTTCTGTCTCTCTAGAAGCTTCTGCTCACACACGCAGTCCAGGCTCAACTCCTCCCCTAAAGCTAGGGCAGTTCATCTTCACAGCCTAAAGCAGGGGAAAAGCAGAACATTCCATCTCACACCAGACAAGGGGGTGCAGTCTCTTAAAGTGACAGCGTGTTCCTTACTGTCCATAGCAGCACCACCCTCTTACACAGTGAGCTCCATAGCTACAGCTATAGCCTACATATCTGCATTGTTATAGAAGTACTAGAAGCTGAGTGCCATCTGAATATCGGATCAAACTCTGACATGCAGCATCTTTTTCCTCGGACAGACTCTGTTCAAGATAAAAATCGGACGTGTGGACGGTCCCATAGACTAACATTGGTTCCAGATGCGATCCAATTTTTTTTCGGGGTTAGTTAGGCGTTGAGTTACACGTTTCTGCATCCTGATATTGTTCTCATTTTAAGAAAGGCTCCACCTGTAAATTCCACAGTCAGACAACTCAAGTGTTGGAAATGTAAGGTATAAGTGCACAACATAGAAAAAGCAGCACAGATGGTATGTGGAAATCCAAAACCAGATTGTTTTGATCGCAGTTTTTGCCTATGATACCACGAAATTGATAGATTTTGGCTTCTACTACAATACTTTCCCCACAAATCTAGCACATTGATGAAAATCAAGCCTTTTTTTTGTGTACGAGAAATTTGACTTTTGATTTGACATTTGGATCCATTTCTGACTTTCTTTCAGTACATTTTCAGACTTCCACAGTTTGACCAGTTTATGTTACTTTCTTGCTCCAATTTTAAAGAACGTGAATAAACCTAAAATATATCTCAAAATCTAAAATTTAGCATCTTGACACTTAATGCAGTAATTATATCAGCAGCTGATAACCGCTTTTGGAGTTTATTATATCAATTGTTTTTACTTTTGTTTGAATAGAAAAAGTACTACGAGCTGCCCCATATAGGTCTGTGGAGACAAGAAGGGAAATTCTGGAAAATGGCCCTTATTGATCAGTAAAGATTTCAGCTCTGGTGCTGCCTGCTTATAACCACGATAGAATTTCACTTGCTTTGAATAACCGTAATTAATGTTGTATGTGTAGTACCACAGCACGCCTTGTGAGTATCTAATGGTCTTAATACAAATTCTTATTAGAAAACATAATAATTAGTTTGGAAAAAGTAACTTTTTTGACCTTCCTATATGTCCAAGAATTAAGCTAATGGTTGTAATGACATTTTTACAGTATTTTTCAATGGAAAAAGGGGCGGATTGGGCTTAAAGTGGTTATCCGGGACTTTTGTACATTTTTCATATGGGGCAAAGAACTCACTGGCAGGTATTTGCAAACTACCAGACAGTTCTACTTGGCGCCGAATTCTGCAGCCCAGAGAGGACACGGGTGACTCCTGCCAGTGATTCTGCTGCTTCATTTGACCTCACGTCAACAATGCAGCTCTTCTGGAATGGTCTTCCGGTGGATCAGCATGACATCGGTGATGAAGCTCCATTAACAGGGCAGACCGGAAAAGGAAGAACTGCTCTGTATGTGAGGTCAAATGAAGCAGCGGAATCCCCGGCAGGAGTGGCCAGTGACCGCTCTGAGCCATCAGAGATCAGCCCTGGGTAGAACTGGCACGTAGTTAGCAACTACTTGCCGGTAAGTTCCTAACCCTATCGCAAAAAACCCAATAAAGTCTTGGACAACCTTCTTAACATCAAAAAGGTAATTACTGTTTATTTTGGGGGTATTGCAATATGAAACAGGGATTGGAATATAACTAGGAGGTTCCGGTTGCAGAAAAATTCTACTTCCGACTCTTCCCTCTCTACTCTGACTTTTAATCTCAGTTATTTAGCTAAAACTGGGACATAGTATTCATGTTCCAGCATTTTTATTTTGCGAATAGATAAGGAGGTGTTAAATGAATGTGATTCAATCATATGGAGGTTAAGGAGTTGGGTAATCGGAGTCACAGGTAATGCTAAACCGCAGGAGCGCAGAGCCATTTTTAGCAGCATATGACATTTATCTGATTTCCTGACATTTTATAGATAACTCAGCTCTATTACTTCAAGAATATGCATGTCATATATTAACAAGGTTTAGAATTCTGACAATATCACATCTATAATTAGGCCGCAGTCTTCAGTTTAGTTGCATATCATCACTGGAACAAGTCTCTGAGCTCCAATCCCCTGTGTATAGTTCATCAAAGCAATTAAAATACAGCACTTCTTTTTTAGAAAATGTTATGCAAAATGGGTAAATGCAATATGACAGTCAAGGCTGACTCACAATAAGCCATTTCCTTCCGAAACAAAGAAATTATAATGTGTATAATTGCTTAAATCTATTTCTGATAAGTTGTTTTGTTTTTTGTCTTATTGCTTTCTGCTAAAAATGCGCTTGTGCATGCAATGAAGAAATACATTTCTATAAAAACAATCCATGTTTATACAGCAGAGAAATATATAACCGTAAAAAATGTAAAATAACCTGAGCTTGATGTTTCTTCTGAATAAGAAGGATCATAAGAAGGGTTGTTTTATTTAAAAAAAAAAAATCTATTAAGGAATTTTAGATTTCTACTAATCATAACCTTCATTTATTAGCCAGAGAGAACAACACCTACCAAGAGTGTCCTTTGGATGTTCATTTATTAGCTTTGCCCTTGATTTTAATGAGAAGTGCACAATGCTTTATTTCCCCTGTGGTGGCGCTGCAGGGAAATGAAACACTTGGTACAGGAATATAAATGATTTCTGAGAGTCACAGCAGTGGGAGATCAGTTTATCGTTAGGGACTTTGAGATTGTCCAAAGCAAACACCTCTTAAATATAAGATTAATGAATTCATGACCATTTTCTAAATTGTCCATTTTTGAAATTGGTCAGTTAGTAATACACACTGAACGTGTCTGCAATATTTATTACCTTAAAAAAATACGATGACTACCTACACAGACCGTGCGAAGTGCTAGCTGCTATTGGTGACACTAAAAGAAAATAATGTTTCAGAACTTTAATTAAAAAAAATCAGCAAGTGCAAACTCAGGAAGTTCTTCTCCACATATTACCAAGTCCATGCATATTAATGACGTCCTGATTTGTTTCAGGGTTTTCTGAAGATGGGCAACTGTCAAAGGACCCATAGAGTAGATTAATACCTAGTGAGAGCGCACAAATTTCTTACAAGCTTCCGACATTCTGCTGAAAGGCATGGTTTGTACAAGCTACTCAAACTGTTCTGTAGAGGAATATATAATAAGTTACGTATTAGTCTTGCTTTACAAGTAACTTTGGTACAAAAAAACAAAGAAGAAAAATAGGTTTTGTTCAATAGGTCATGAACACTATAAATTACTCATACGCATCTTTATTGGCCAAATAGAACACAAACTGGCACAAAGTGTTAAAAAACATTTAAAACTTGATTATCCAGCATATATTGTATGTAGTAAATAGTGATGAGCGAACGTGCTCTGATAACGTTATCTAGGCGTGCTCGGGTGTTATCATAGTATCTTGGTTGTGCTCAGATAATATGTTCGAGTTCCTGCAGCGACTGTTAGACAATCCACGCATGCGTGGATTGTCTATCAAACAGCCACAGCAGCAGGGACTCAAACATATTATCCGAGCACACCCAAGATACTCTGATAACACCCAAGCATGCTTTGATAACACGTTATCCGAGCATGTTCGCTCATCACTTGTAGTAAACCATGAAACTAGTCACCCTGATAAATGATCCAAAGCAAACCCCCACATTGTGAAAGTATCAGAACAGTCCAAAAGAGCAAAACAGATATTGAAGTTGTCCAATATTACACCAAATTATGGAAAGCACAAAAAATATACAAATAAAGCATGACATCATACTAGAGGTTTACGGTAGAGGTGGTGAAGTATTGTTTCTATTAAGGCATAACATAAGCTATCAAGTCACAAAGACAGAGTACTCAGCAATGAAGAGGGGTAAGAGGAGCCCCAAGCGTTTCGCTGCTAACAATGTGGCTTCCTCAGGGGTCTTATACATAACGAAGCCTTAATGCGAGATATATTTCACCACCCCTCTACATACTGTCTCTCTTTACTCTGTATTCACACGTCTGTATATAATGATACGAGTACGGACCACGATGCACAGCTGACCGGAAGGTCAGAGACACGGATATGAGATACGGAGGGGTGAAACAGAGGTAAAGTCAGACAGTCTGAGGTCAGGGCAGGCAGCACAGGATCAGTAAATGTAGCCAATGTTAGGACCAGAGAGATCAGGCAAGGCTGGTGAACAAGCTGGGTCCTTAACGGGAAGTGGAATACAGAGGAATGCATAAGCGGATGCTATCAGGATAGGAACCAACGTTTGGGAGGGGCATGATAGTAGAAGCTGACTAGTAAAGGCCCTGCTAGCACTGGATAGACCGGGGAAGCTAATCTCAGCAGGACACAGAAGGCTTAAATTCTGCAGAGACCGGCCATGCTCACTTAAGGCTAAATGAATGTCATATGCAGAAGCAGCGATGCTGCAAGAAGCAGACTCTGCGGGACGGCCTTGGGAACAGCAGCTTTCTAGCCTCAATGAGCTTCTCGGAGTGCCACCATGTGCTTCCTGGAAGGTCCATATCACATGATGAGGTGCGTCATGCGCCACTTACGTCATTGGTGACGCTGATGGTAAATTATCCTAAGTTGTGACAGTGTCTATAAAGAGGAACTATAGCATTAAAGCATTAATGGATGCTTGGTCTACTATATGACTATCTCCTCTGTCCTGACACTATGCTACATTATATTATTTATGTCAGACATGTAGCGTGTCCCTTTTTTTTAGGCATTCCCTATACACAATTTTAAAGATTTTTTGGGATTTGTCGAATAAATTATTTACATTTTAATCTTTATGGCTCTCTTCTATTTCTTAGTTAAGACATATATATCTGAGGAAAATTGGTTATTAAAATATTGATCGAAGTGCCATATCTTAATCTATATGTGGACATTGCTGCTAGTACTTTTCAGATTAGACTAGAAAGTTGTCAAATGTTCTACATTTATTCATGTGGTTCATGCTCTTTGATAAATCTACTTTTATGACTGTATATTAGAACTTTACAATGATTAGTTTGTTTATTTTGTGCCACACACAATTGCTCATTGTATTGCATGTTAAACCATGCCTTTTTCTGACAATCCACATCCTTTTTGGGGAGATCACACCCCCTAGTTGGAAAAGCCTATAACACATCCTAAATATGGTGCAAGTAATTAAAGACTGTTTTTGTCAAAAATTATGCCTTACGCCAGAAGGAATCTTTTCTGAAAGTTTACCCTCTGCCAACCAAGCCTGATTGACCCCTACTTAGTGTCCCCCCCTATCTGCTGCTGAAATCTCACACTGCTCAGTACAAGCTATAGCTATTTTGCTGGGTCAGTGGAGAACAAATCAAACAGACTTTTTATCTACAGTATTTCATTCTATAGTTATATAGTAAGTAGTGCAAAAACCATCCTTAACTGGCATAGAACAAAGTGGCATAAAGAGGAAAAGTTCCTTTCTGGTCGTTGGGTGCAATTGAACAAAAAATGAAAACAGTACACAATGTGGAACAGATTTTCCCATGATTTAAAGTGATAACATATTTCTAGGATATGACAGTGAAAATCAGAAAGATTTTCCTGCCAGAACCAGCATAATTCTTAGAGCTAACACGGTAGTCCCTACACACTGCAAAAACTACAATACAGCACAATTATTTAGCTTAAAGTCGTTGTCTGATACATAAAAGTAACTGTATAAATATTTTATGCCCTAACCACTTTTGTAATTTGCTTGATTTGAAAATTAAACTTATACATCTAATCCGTAAATCTGTTTTCTTACTTTACTGCCTGTGACATTTCGTTTGGGAGGAGTTTCAAACCCCCTAAAATAGGACGTTATCGTGGGTTGGGTCGGCACTGATGTCACTTACAACAGCTTTATTCACCGCCGTTCCCTGATGTAGTCCATAATCTATCGTGGTGTTAGAGGCAAAGAGAATTGACCCCAGCACATCTTCTGCCACTATGCTCATACTCTACTACCATGCACTTTCTATGACTGCTCATAGCTTCTGTTCTTGCTGCCACAAAACGTGTGTCCCCGCCGCAACACAACTTCTGTCTTTCACCGGAATGAGATGTCATCAAGGGCATCGTGATAGAAGCAGGGCAGTGACAGAAGCTGTGGGGTGGCTACTGATAGCATTGCCACCCCACAGCTTCTGTCACTGCCCTGAAATTAATGGTCATCAGGGAGTGGCACTGCTGTCACTCACCCTGCTTCCATCACCACCTCCTGATGACGTCTCATTCTCAGAAGAAGTGCGGTGGTGGTGAAAATAGACATGGTGCTGCGGTCACTTCTTTCTTCCTCTGTCACCACAATTGATTCTGGACATCATCATGGGTTGGTGGTGACAGCAGCACTTCTCCATGAAAATGTCCTGTTTATGTGGGGGTGATAGAAGCTGTGGGGAAGGTACTACAGGGCCATCATGATGAGATTTCATTCAAGACTCCAGACAAATGGAAGATCACAGAAAGTAAAGTAAAAAAAAACTATTGAGATTAGCTGTATAGGGATTACAGTAAGACATTTTCATAGAAAACAAAAAACAATAGTGGTTATGGCTTAAAAAAACATTTACACATGGCATTTTATGTATCACACGACACCTTTATCAAGTGTATGGGAGAACTTCTGTACACGTAAAAAAGCCAAATGGAGCCTGGTCCATCTGTTCTCGGAATTAGTGGGGTCCCCGAGGTGGTTGTTGTTAACGCATACCCTAGGGACATGCTATAACATTCTGTGATAGGAGCAACCTTTTAACTACAATAGCCCAGTACAGAAAACAGAGTAAATAAATAGGATTACCATGTTTTGATCAATATTGAGCATTGAAGTTCTATAGACTTTGCATAGGAATTAAATAACCTGTCATTTACATATGTATATTTATTGCTCCAACCAATACAGCAAAGACTAGATTTTGACTAACATTAGCCTTTTTGTGCAGTATGACCAATTTGGACGATAACACCATATCGGGCTGTGCTGCTGTAATAAAGAATCCTTAAGACCAAGATGAGTTGAATGGTTTTTATTTCCACAACACATTTCAACGCTGGACTAACGTCTTTTTCAAGTGCTAAAAATTCTTTGTTACAGCAGTACAGCCCGATATCGTGTTATTGTCCAGATTGTTTAACTATCATCCCCCAGTCACAAGGCAGCAGCAGGTGACTGTCCTGAGAGGAGCCTGTCCTCCTAGGAGATCTGGGGTTATAAAATTACTACGTATTGTGAATAGCAGATCTTCCATTTAGCCGGTCTGTTTGTGTTTCATATTAATTGGATTCCGTTTCCTTTGGTGCTGAAGAGGTTAACAACCCTTTCTATTCTGGTTAGAAACTTCCAGCTTCATCTCACAGCTGTTCCTGACCTGTTAATTTCCTCTCTCTGTAAAACTTGGTCAGACCATCTCTTCCTTGCCAGTGAAAGCTTTGCTTCCTAGCTCCGTAGAGACACTGTGCAGAATTGGAGATCGTTGATGCTTCTGGAGATTGTTTTTTGTTGTTTTGGGGTGTATGGTTTCCTCATAGTTCTATTCCCATTTGGTTGGTACATTCCTATGCTCCTCCATATTGTTGGTTAGTGCTTTTCTATGATAGAGGTTTTCTGTTTTCCATGTTTTGTCTTTGTGTCTTGTTTACCTTATATTTCTGACCCGTGCCTCATGGGGTGGGAGAAGGGACACATGAGGGTTTAATAGGAGCATAGTAAGGTAGGAGACTCGGGCCTGTCTACCTTCAAGAGTACCCCTGGGACAGGGATAGTTAGGGTCCCAGTTCCAGAGACAGTTTGAGGCCCTCTATTCCTTACCGAATACCATCACAGCTTGACACTGATATCTTCAAGTGTTCATAGAAATTGTGCCTGCACAGAACCTGCTCAGATGAGCGCGTTCCTTTTACTTTCCCTTGCAGCTAAAACGGTATTGCCCTCGGGTCTTTTGCATTTTTGTTTCCCTACAGTTTTTCTACCTTTTGTCCAGTATGTCAGTAATGTTATGTTGTATTTTTTTTTACTAAATGCAGTAACAGAAAGTCAAGCACAATTTAATCTCATGTTTTAAATGATCAGCATTTCTGTATTGGCTCTATGGGAATATATTGTGGAGCATCTCAGCAAGGTACCTACATGATATAAGCACTTAATATACTTTCATAAACTGTTAGTGCTTAGAATGGCCTGACTACAACCTGCTGTTTCTTCATATGCAAGAGATGCCTTAAAGAGAATTAAAACCAATAATTTACATTGAAAACACTGAATAATGAAAACTTAAGACCTTGACTATTACTGAACCCTGTGTTACCTTTGTGTAAGATGTTAAAAAAAGTAAAGGAAATTATACATGATTTATCATAACATTCAGGATGCAGACACTCGATGTGGCTAGCCACAAATCAGACTCCGCCCAACCGTGGTGGTTAAATGGAGGAAAAATTGTGAAACCAAATTGTACACACACTCGCTCACCATGGGTGACCCTAAAACTACTGATGGATGAAGTGAATAAAATTGATTATCTCATATCAATGGCACCTGTCATGAGGTAGGATATATTACACAGCAAGTGAACATTAAGTTCTTGAGGTTTATGAAGTAAAAATGGGCAAACTTAAATATCTGAGTGATTTTGACATGGACCAAATTGTGATTGCTTGAAAATTAGATCAGAGTATCTTCAAAAGAGAAGGTCTTGTAAGGTGTAAGGAGTATTGATGGGCGAACCCGAACAGTAAAGTGGGGAATAGAGCTGGAGTGACAGAGGATTCTGGTCTATGGATTGTCTTGTAAAGGTATTGCTAGACTTGTCTTTGAAAGAGCTACATGCATATATAAATAGTTTGGGTGGTGAAATCCTGCTGACAGATTCCTTTTAATACGTTTTGCTGTAGATCTACAAATTATTACTTGTTTTGTCCTTATGCTCACAGGGTAATTCTGGTTTTATATACATTTGTCTGATCTGTATGCAAGTCTTCCAACTTGTGAGTAATTTTTCTGAGGCTGTTCTCTAATGACAAATGATGATTCATCAATTTCCATATATTTCCTCTAGAAAATGGGACTTTCAGATGTAAGAAACCAGATGTCACGTCTTGTGAAATGTAAAAAAATATTTAACTCAAGTAACATGGACGCATGGAATAAAGGCTTATGTCCTGCATCAAGATGTACTCTGTGGGCTGAGTCAGTGCGTTTTGCGCTCCAGTCCCACCAGTGACAACAGCTGTGGCAGACCCAGCCTTTCCTGTAATGTATATATGCCCCCAGCCCCTCCTGTGATATATGTGCCCTCAGCGTCTCCTGTAATGTATGTGCCCTCGGAGTCTCCTGTGATGTAGTTGCCCGAGCTCCCCGTGTGATGTATAAAGTATATGCCCCCAGACCCTTCTGTGATGTATGTGGCTCCAGCGTCTCCTGTGACATAGTTGCTCCTGCTTCTCCTGTGATGTTGTTGCCCCAGCTCCTCATGTGATGTTTAAAGTATATGACCACAGACCCTTCTGTGATATATATATGCCCCCAGCCACTGACAGACACAGACAGAAAAGGACCTCTGTACAAGAATAATAATACATTAATCCGTTTCAGCCCAAGAACTCTTAAAAATGCAACATTTTACTTGTTTTGGAGGTAGAAATGGGCCCCTTACGTCTTGGGCCCCTGTGCGGCCACACAGGTTGTACCAATGGTATGTCCATCCCTGCTCCACAGTTCCTCCTGTGATGTATGTGCCCCGGTATTTCATGTGATATATATGTCCCCAGCCCCTCCTCTGCTGTAGTGCCCCAGAGTCTCCTGTGATGTTTATGTCCCCAGCCCCTCCTGTGATGTATGTGCCTTCGCGTTTCCTATGATCTATATGCCTCCAGCCCCTCCTGTAATATATATATATATATATGTCCCAGCGTCTCCTGTGATGTGTGTGCCCCAGTGTATCCTATGTGATGTATATAGAGCAGGGTCGGAGACCCCTATGTGGTGAGTATACTGCAGGCTCCCAACTGCTTGGGTTAGGTAATGTAACATTTAGATTTTGCCCTGCGAGGAGACATGCAGAGTAATATGTTTCGGTGTTCAGAACTTACTGCTGCAAGTTATTTTCAAATCAACAGTTAACTGATTTAACCTATAGGGTAGATTCACACAAGTGTATAAAAAGTGCATACACAGGTGTATTAAAAAAATCATTCAGTTTCTTCCAGAAAACTAGGATGTTTTCTGTCTCACTTTTCATCCAGGCGCTGTCCGTGTACTTCCCGGTGTTTACAGCAGCTGCTATTAATCATTTACAGGACCATTTACAGTTTCCTATTTAAAATTCTGTGTTTTTACCTATCTGCTCCATTCTGAACTTAGTAGCAGAAAGACCACCATTTGTATAATTTTTTTTTTATACAGTACATGGGGAACCTAGATAGACTACTAGGACTAAACAGTCATTTTGAGTTGTTTAAATACTTTCTCTAAAGGAGTTGTCTCATAAAGACATGCACCAGCCTTGCCATTAAAATCTTGTTCCACCAATGTAGCTCTGACCCTTCAAGGCATATACTCTGAATGTTAAGAAAGACAACCTGTTGTGTCTGGCACAAAGTCATGAGCTTCCGATCCTTTAAATCTTATAAGTTGTGAGGTTGGGCCTCCATGGATTAGGTTTGTTTTACAGATTGATTGGACTGAGATCTGAGGAATTTGGAAAATAAGTCAACACCTTGAAGAATTTGTCATGTTTCTCAAACAATTCCTAAACAATTTTTGCAGTTTGTCTGGATGTATTATCCTGCTGAAAAAGGCCACTGTCATTAGGAAAAACCTTTCTAAGGAAATGTTGTCTTTGATCTCCAATGATGTTTAGGTACTGTAGGTGTTATGTGTCATAGTACCTTCAACATGAGGTCTAGGACTCAACTCAAGAATTCCCTGCAGAACTTTGCCCAGGCATCACATCTTCTTCACCATCTTCCTTTAGAACTATAGTCCTCTCTTCCTCAAGAAAAAAAAAACACATGCACCTGGTCATTCAGACTATCTTAAAGGGGTTGTCCATTCAGAAGATATTGATGACCTGTTGAGTAAAAGGTCATCAATATTAGATTGGTTGGTGTCTGGGCCCCCACAGATCACCTAACACAAGCTCTGAAGGTGGCTAAATGTAAACACATGAAATAAAGCTGCACAGCAAAACAGTTTTTCTTTTAGGAGCTTTGTAGCTCTGTTCCATGTGTTTGCATGGGGCACCTGCCCGACCGTGTAACAGCTGATCAGTAGGATACGGGTATCAGAACCCCACTAATCCGATATTAGTGACCTATCTCAGTGATAGATTATATATTATAAACTGACAACCTATAAACATAACATAATTCATTAGGGTAACTTTTTCCATTCCTTCATAGCGTGGTACAGTTCCTAAGCTCACATGCCCTCTGCAGGCAATTTTGGCAGTGGACGATGGCCATAGGCATTCTGGACGAGCTGCAGTTGCGCAACCCCATATACATCAAGCTGAAATGCCTTTCCTAATATTTTTCTACCATGGCCAGCATTAACTTTTCCATCAATATGTGGTACATTAGATCTTTTGTGAAATTGGACCAGACAGCATTAGCTTTCCATTAAGACGCACTTCACTTGGCCTTGGGCACCCTTGACCCTGCTAGTAGTTTTTCCTTCGTTGGATCACTTTTTTAGCTACTAACCACTGCATACTGGGAACAATTCACAAGACCTGCTAACTGGGACTTGCTCTCACTTTGTCATCTAAGCATGACAATTTGGTCTTTGTCAAAGAGCTTTTTCACTTAGAGGGAACCTGTCTCCTCGGATAAAACTATTTACCTGCAGATATACTGTAGGGTTAATCTGCTTGTAAATAGCATTACAAAGCTTTCGGCAGCCTTACTGAAAGTGTAACTTCCGGGAGAATATTAACTTTATTCCTGTAAGCTGCCATGTGATTAAAGCCTCAGCTCACAGTGCTGTGAGCAGTGACTGTAGCCGATCTGTGCACACCCCCATTACTAGAAGCTTTTGTGGGGGCACTATACTCAATATATTGAGTGCAGAGGCTATAATCACACCCAGCACTTAGATTGACCACCAGGTCTGCAGAGTATGCGTGTAGAGCCATCTGTTTTTCATGCCTGGGGGCATGATTACGGCCTCCGCTCATAGTGCTGTGAGCAGTGACTGAAACCGCTATGGGCACAGCCTCTATGACTGAGAACTGGTGACTATTGGGTGGAACAAAGTTCATTGTCTATCGGTAGCCACACTTTCAGTAAGACGGCCAGCTTTGTACCACTATTTACTTGCAGATTAACCCCATATCAGGAGCTAAATAGCGTTGTCCATAGTAACCGGTTTCCTTTAACAATTGCCAAGGAAGATACATACCCGTGTAGGCTTGATTGCTTTCAAACTAATTGCTTCCATCCACTAAGCTACATCATCCCTGTGAGTGGCCTAGCAAGTTATTTTGTTAATCCCTTTTGTTTTTTGTAATCGTATATGCTGTATTGTTTTGTCCCCTTTCTAAAATCTTTTGTATATTTTTTTTATAAACACTGCCTCGTTTCGGATTAAATAAAAAATGTAATAGTTCTGATCCTTTTGTTCTGTAACCCGCACCCTGAAGCCATATGCAACCAGAACCAGGCCTCCAGTCAGCCTGTATAAATGACTGGTGGTGGCAGTGAGTAGTCTGGGGTTATCGTGGAGTTCACAGTGACTGTATCGGGGGTGTATACATATATTCCAATGCGTGGGAATTGGAGGTGTAAATACCATATGCTCACTATTAGCTTCCCAATAACCAGCCTATTAGTGGAAACAGCAAGCAGCCTCCTCTGTTGATCGTCGATCAGTCGCGTAATTGTCCAGACGATAGGGGGCAGCCGAGAGCTTTTGCTCAAAAGATATAGTGGGTGGATCTGAGATATGACCCCACTGGCTGTTATCTTTAACAAATTGTCTGAAGAGACAATTTGGACCTTTAACAATTTCAATTATAATTCTGATGCAGAATGTTGCTGTTCATGGGCTGAAGAGCGTGCTTGTTTTCCCCAGTCACTCTTCAGTATGGTAATTTTATATGCACAACAAGCAATGCATTAATCTTTCTCTTCATATGGAGTTTTAGATAACTAGAATATATTCTCAGTTTTTGGAGCACAGACATTGATATGAAGTTTCCTTGTAGTAAATCATGTCTTTCAACCTAACTATGCGTAATAATACTGTACGTATCACCACTTTTCCTTTATCTATTGTTGCTTATATCTATTACATATATTTTATATTTTTGCTCATATCTATTACACTGTTATTATGATGATCTTATAATAGGGCCTTTATATTTTCAGTAACCCATTCTAATATTGCCATATACTAAGAGAGCTTCACATGACATTGTTTTATGGTATAACCTGTTAATCTATATTTAAAGTGTCACTATTGTTAGATTTCTTATTAATGCCATTTTACCCAGTGAATCATTTAAAACTCTGTTACAATAATGGGTTGTGCTCTTATTTTCATATGTATAGAGTTGTTAAATACATAAATTATAGAGAGAAGGAATGTGATAATCACCAGAGACCCTTGATCTGGTTGTATTGTATTGGAGTAATATTTGCATTCACTTGCTGATATTTCTTTGGGTATATTTGTATGCTCTTTTTTGCTATCTTATTAAATACACATCTTTAATGGTACATACTGTAGATTGCTTATTATTGTATGTGTGTGGGGAGAAAGGTGTCTGGGAGAGCGCTTATCAGGGTGCAGCCCCGTGGGTATTATTGGACGTTATCCGCTCTTTTTGTTTTTAATGTTTGGTCCTTTATGTGCTGTATTGAAGGAGTCGTATTTACTTTGTATTTATTAGGTGGGTTGTGTAGTGTATTTCTTTTAGCTGTGCCCTTAAAAACATATTCTCCTTTGTTTATCAATAGCAATTCTATAGTCACACAGGGCAGTTACGATGCAGGATTTTCTTCTGGGTTTTTGCTGTTAAAAAATGAAAAAGTGGATGAGTTTTTATTACATCTCTGCCAGAAGCTGTGTATAAAAAAGCCATTTGGAAAAAGACCTGCATTTGTGAGTTTAGGGTCTATGCACACGTTGCAGATTTGGCTGCGGATCCGCAGCAGATTTGGCCCTGCGGATCCACAGCAGTTTTCCATGCGGTGTACAGTACCATGTAAACCTATGGAAAACCAAATCCGCAGTGCACATGCTGTGGAAAATACAGCGCTGAAACGCTGTGGTTTATTTTCTGCAGCATGTCAATTCTTTGTGCGGATTCCGCAGCGTTTTACACCTATTCCATTATAGGAATCCGCAGGTGTAAAAACGCAGGTGGAACCGCACAAAAACCGCGGTTAATCCGCAGATAATCTGCAGGTAAAACGCAGGGCGTTTTACCGGCAGATTTTTCAGAATCTGCGCAGGAAAAATCCGCACACGAATCCGCAACGTGTGCACATACCCTTAATGTCCATCACATGTCAGATTTTGATGCAGATTTTCACTAATGCGATGGTCAAAATGTGTTGCAAATTCCTGGCAAACTGATATAATATGTAACTCAAGGAGCTTTTTTCTCTGAATTTTCACCTGGATTCATGCCAAAATACCTGTAGAATAATGCGTAGTTCTTTATGTAGTTGCCATAGGAATAAAGAGTACTGTTATACTTTTTCTACAGTGTTGTTTAATAAGGTTGGGCTTACATCACTTGATTTGTTGGATTAATCCACCACCAAACGTCTGCTTGTTTGCCGATTGGTGGTTCTTTAAACCCTTTCTGCCATCGGACAGTATAGTACGTCCAATGGCAGAACCCCCGCTTTGATGTGGGCTCTGGCGGTGAGCCCACTTCAAAGTTGGGACATGTCAGCCGTTTTGAACAGCTGACATGTGCCCGGAATAGGCGCGGGGCGGAACCGCCCGTGCCTATTAACTGGTTAAATGTCGCTGTCAAACTCTGATCTGACAGTGGCATTTAAAGGGAACCTGTCACCCCGTTTTTTCGGTAGGAGATAAAAATACTGTTACATAGGGCCTGAGCTGAGCATTACAATAGTGTAGTTTGTGGACCCCGATTCCCCACCTATGCTGCCGAAATACGTTACTAAAGTAGTCGTTTTCGCCTGTCAATCAGGCTGGTCTGGTCAAAAGGGCGTGTTGTCTTCCCCCAGATTTTGCGTAGTTTTCCGTTGGTGGCGTAGTGGTGTGCGCATGCCCAAGGTCCCGAATCCTCTGCCAGGGGATTTAAAAGAGCGCGCTGTTCGTTATTTCATTGGTGATCGGTGGGCGCGGCCATCTTCCTTTGGCCGCGCGTGCGCAGAAGCGGCGCTCTGCTGGCCGCGGCTTCAGGAAAATGGCCGCCGCGATATCCATCTGCGCACGCGCGGCATCCCGCGGCCATTTTTATATTCCACCACTTAAAAAGATGAGAGGCGTCTGTAATTTACATCATAGGTAGACCTCAGCTATGGGAGACAAACTGAGAAAAAAAAATCCAGAAAATCACATTGTCTGTTTTTTTATCATTTTATTTGCATATTATGGTGGAAAATAAGTATTTGGTCAGAAACAAAATTTCATCTCAATACTTTGTAATATATCCTTTGTTGGCAATGACAGAGGTCAAACGTTTTCTGTAAGTCTTCACAAGGTTGCCACACACTGTTGTTGGTATGTTGGCCCATTCCTCCATGCAGATCTCCTCTAGAGCAGTGATGTTTTTGGCTTTTCGCTTGGCAACACGGACTTTCAACTCCCTCCAAAGGTTTTCTATAGGGTTGAGATCTGGAGACTGGCTAGGCCACTCCAGGACCTTGAAATGCTTCTTACGAAGCCACTCCTTCGTTGCCCTGGCGGTGTGCTTTGGATCATTGTCATGTTGAAAGACCCAGCCACGTTTCATCTTCAATGCCCTTGCTGATGGAAGGAGGTTTGCACTCAAAATCTCACGATACATGGCCCCATTCATTCTTTCATGTACCCGGATCAGTCGTCCTGGCCCCTTTGCAGAGAAACAGCCCCAAAGCATGATGTTTCCACCACCATGCTTTACAGTAGGAATGGTGTTTGATGGATGCAACTCAGTATTCTTTTTCCTCCAAACACGACAAGTTGTGTTTCTACCAAACAGTTCCAGTTTGGTTTCATCAGACCATAGGACATTCTCCCAAAACTCCTCTGGATCATCCAAATGCTCTCTAGCAAACTTCAGACGGGCCCGGACATGTACTGGCTTAAGCAGTGGGACACGTCTGGCACTGCAGGATCTGAGTCCATGGTGGCGTAGTGTGTTACTTATGGTAGGCCTTGTTACATTGGTCCCAGCTCTCTGCAGTTCATTCACTAGGTCCCCCCGCGTGGTTCTGGGATTTTTGCTCACCGTTCTTGTGATTATTCTGACCCCACGGGGTGGGATTTTGCGTGGAGCCCCAGATCGAGGGAGATTATCAGTGGTCTTGAATGTCTTCCATTTTCTAATTATTGCTCCCACTGTTGATTTCTTCACTCCAAGCTGGTTGGCTATTGCAGATTCAGTCTTCCCAGCCTGGTGCAGGGCTACAATTTTGTTTCTGGTGTCCTTTGACAGCTCTTTGGTCTTCACCATAGTGGAGTTTGGAGTCAGACTGTTTGAGGGTGTGCACAGGTGTCTTTTTATACTGATAACAAGTTTAAACAGGTGACATTACTACAGGTAATGAGTGGAGGAAAGAGGAGACTCTTAAAGAAGAAGTTACAGGTCTGTGAGAGCCAGAAATCTTAATTGTTTGTTTCTGACCAAATACTTATTTTCCACCAGAATATGCAAATAAAATGATAAAAAAACAGACAATGTGATTTTCTGGATTTTTTTTTCTCAGTTTGTCTCCCATAGTTGAGGTCTACCTATGATGTAAATTACAGACGCCTCTCATCTTTTTAAGTGGTGGAACTTGCACTATTGCTGACTGACTAAATACTTTTTTGCCCCACTGTATATATATATATATATATATATATATATATATATATATATATATATATATATATATATATATATATATATATATACGTTCAAATCACCCACAAAAATTCAACCTACACATATTTGGTATTGTCGCGTTCAGAATCGCCCGATCTATAAAAAAAAAAAAAGAGTTAGCCTGATCGTTAAACGGCGTAGGGAGAAAAAAATTTTAAAAACGCCAGAATGACTTTTTTGCCGTGACATTGCATTAAAATGCAACAACGGGCGATCAAAAGAACGTATCTGCACCGAAATGGTATCATTAAAATGACAGCTTGGCACGCAAAAAATAGCTACTCACCCAGCCCAAGATCACGAAAAATGGAGATGCTACAGGTCTTGGAAAATTGCGCAATTTTAATTTTTTTTAGCAAAGTTTGGATTTTTTTTTACCACTTATATAAAAAAGAACCTAGACATGTTTGGTGTCTATGAACTCATAATGACCTGGAGAATCATAATGGCAGGTCAGTTTTAGCATTTAGTGAACCTAGCAAAAAAGCCAAACAAAAAACAAGTGTAGGATTCCACTTTTTTTCCAATTTCACCACACTTGGAAGTTTTTTCCCCATTTTCTAGTACACGACATGGTAAAACCAATGGTGTTGTTCAAAAGTACAAATCATCCTGCAAAAAATGAGCCCTCACATGGCCATATTGACGGACAAATAAAAAAAAAGTTAAGGCTCTGGGAAGGAGGGGAGGGAAAACGAAAACGCAAAACCGAAAAAAAGCTCCGGGGGTGAAGGGGTTAATAGTTTATTTAGAAACACAGACCACCTTTCTTATGCACACAGAACTATCAGTAATATATTCAATCTGTGCATAGGCTGTCATTCTCACATGTCCTGTTTACACATGACAGGTCCTGTTTACACATGACAATGCGCTGCTAAGAACGATGATTTGTAAGAAAGCTTAAAGATCATTTACCCCAATGAACAAGCATTTTGCCTGTACAATCATCGGGAACGAGTGTCCTTAGGAATGCTCATTCCCCCAAATCAGACAGTGTTAATATTTGCACTGAGCATTATGTATACCTGGGGTCCCCAACCTGTAGCTTGGGAGCCACATAGAATATAAGACATTTTCAGTTGTTTCACATTTTTTTGTTAAGTGTATAATTCCACATGTGTTAATTCATAGTTTTGATGACTTCAGTGTGAATGTACAATTTTCATAGTCATGAAAATACAGAAAAATCTTTAAATGAGAAGGTGTGTCCAAACTTTTGGTCTGTACTGTATCTTAGTGGGGAAAGGCATGTAGTTTGTGTTTTAGATATGTGCGGTAGTGTTCAAAATAATAGCAGTCCAATATGACTAACCAGATTACTCACTGTTTTTCGTCTAAATTATATTACCACATGACAAACAATTTACCAGTTGTTGCAGTAGATTCTAAAAAAACACAACAGACTCCGCATTCATGATCTGCATGTTTTTGAGTCTGTTTATTAGAATAATTAATTGAAAGGGGGTTTGTTCAAAATAATAGCAGTGTGGAGTTCAAAATAATAGCAGTGTGGAGTTCAATTAGTGAGGTCAATTGTTCTGTGAAAAAAGAGGTGTGAATCAGGTGGCCCTTTTTTAAGGGTGAGCCAGGACATGTTGTACATGCATTTCTCCTTGAAAGCCTGAGAAATATGGACCGTTCGAGACGTTGTTCAGAAGAACAGACTACTTTCAATAAAAAGTTGATTGGAGACGATAAAACTTATAAAGAAGTGCAGGCAATGATGGGCTGTTCTGCTAAAATGACCTCTAATGCTTTAATATGGAAAGCCAAAGGAAGAAAATGGACGACTACCATTCAAATGGATGGAAGAATAGCCAGAATGGCAAAGGCTCAGCCAATGATCAGCTCCAGGATGATCACAGACAGTCTCATGTTACCTGTGAGCACTGTGACAGAAGACGCCGGTGTGAAACTCATCTCTTAGTGAGAAGTCCCCACAAAGTGCCACTGTTCAAATAAAAAAAAAACATGTACTGAAGCGGATACAGTTTGCCAAAGAACCCATCAAGTGGCCTAAAGAGAAATGCCGAAACATATTGTGAACTGATGAAAGTAAAATTGTTCTTTTTGGGTCTAAGGGCTGCAGACACTGTCAGACGACCCCCAAACTCTGCACTCAAGCCACAGTACACTCTGAAGACAGTGAAGCATGGTGGTGCAAGCTTCATGATATGGGCATGTTTCTCTGTGGTGCCAAACCTACCGTATATTCTCGAGTATAAGCCAAGATTTTCAGCCCCAAAAAATTGGCTGAAAGTGCCCCTCTCGGCTTATACTCGAGTCCTGGTCGGTGGGTGAGGGAGAGCGACGCCTGTCAAATACTCACCTGCTCCCGGCGCTCCTGGCGCGGTCCCTGCATTTCCCACGGTGTTCGGGCACGGCAGCGTCTTCCTGTGTTCAGCGGTCACTGGTACAGCTCATTAAAGTTATGAATATGGACTCCACTCCCATAGGGGTGGAGCCGCATATTCATTACTGTAATGAGCAGTGCCACGCTTCACTACAGGAAGAAGCTGCCGCTCCCGGAGACGTGAGACATGCAGGTACCGCGTCAGGATCGCAGGGAGCAGGCGAGTATGTCATATTCACCTTTCCGCGTTCCACCGCTGCCTCGTTTTCCGCGTCCTCTGCAGTCACTGTGCAGGTCAGAGGGCCTGATGACGTATTAGTGTGCGCGCCGCCCTCTGCCTGAACTGTCAGTGCGGAGAGACGGGACAGTGAGGAGCAGCAACGAGAGGTGAGTATGTCATTTTTTTATTTTTTTTTTAGTGCAGCAGCAGCATTACATGTGACACAATGCTATATGGAGCGTCTATGGGGCCATAAAGAACTGCATGGAGCATTATATGGGGCATCTATGGGGCCATAATGAACTGTATGGAACATTTATGGGGCCATTATTAACCTTTGTGCAGCATTATATGCGGCCTATTTTGTATGGAGCATCTTATGGGGCCATAATGAACTGTATGGAGCATTATATGGGGCTCCTGATTCAACATGGATATTCAAAAACGCTTAACCTACTGATGTCTCAATTAATTTTACTTTTATTGGTATCTATTTTTACCTTTGACATTTACCGGTAGCTGCTGCATTTTCCACCCTAGGCTTATACTCGAGTAAATGTTTTCCCAGTTTTTTTGTTGCAAAATTAGGGGGGTCGGCTTATACTCGAGTATATACGGTATTTACCTCATACCAGGACCATGGACCAGTTTGCATATGTTAAAATACTTGAAGAGGTCATAGAATCATAGAATGCTAGAGTTGGAAGGGACCTTAGAGGATATGCTCTTGAAATGGGCGTTTCAACAAGACAACCCTAAACACATCGATAAACAAGCAAAATCTTGATTACACACAAACAAAATTGAGGTTATTGAGTGGCCAGCCCCAATCCCCGGATTGGGTGACATAAAAAATTCTTTCTGAGGCAAAGCCAACAATTGCCAAAAAATTGTGGGCTGTAGTCCAAGCATCGTGGGCTGGAATAACAGGTGACAGGCGCAGAAGTTGGTTGACTCTGTGCAACATAGATATGAAGCAGTTCTAAAAACTGTGGTTATATAACTAAATATTAGGTTAGTGATTCATAAGAATGCTAAATCCACAAAAAAGGACATATTGTGAGTTTGTAAAGACAAATGCAGACACTGCTATTTTTTTTAGAGCAGCCCAATATTCATTTTTGTTATTTTCTGTAAAGTAGTTATAAATTATATACATTTCATATTTTGAATTAGAAAACCGTGTGTAATGTTCCCAATGCACGGAAATAAAAACTAGTATAAAGATTTTGTGATTAACTCCATGTTTTTGAACACACTGCTATTATTTTAACACTACTGTACCAGGTAATCGATAAAGCCAGAGTTTACATTATTGTTTCTTGCAGATTTTAGATCAATATATTCTTACAAGAAAGGTTTTTCTTTTTTTTTCTATTGAAATTAAATTTTAGCTTATTTGTGAAAAAAATATAAAATCCAATAAAATGATAAAGGTTAAATACGTTCCTGTGAAAATGGCCTTAGCTGGAATCTGTCACCGGGTTTTTGTTACTCCATCTGAGAGCAGCATGCGGTGTTGGGCTGAGACCCCAATTGCAGTGATGTATCACTTACTTAATGCAGTTTTGATAAAATCCTTTTTTATCTGCTGCAGATCTACCAGCTCTATATAACCCACACCACTGATTGGCAGCTTTCTGTGTACGCTGTGCATAGGTGGAACCCTGCCAATCAGTGGTGGGGGCGGGGTTATACCGAGCTCATGAATATGGAGCACTACCTGGCAGCAGGATAACTGGACCGCTAATGATCTCCGGCTGATAAAACAGTGATTTTATAAAAACTACACTAAGTAGCCCAGTAAGTGACACATCGCTGGAACCAATGTCTCTGTCTCTACCTTGTGCTGCTCTTTGGTGCATTTTGGTTGGAGTGGTTTTCTGTTGTTTACTGTGGCTTTTAAGAGTTATTTCCACATGTAGCCCTTCAGATTCTACATCAGGGGTTAGTTACAATTTTTAACACTTAGGATTCAGAGCAATGTCCAGTATAATGCATTCTTACCCACTGGAGCATTCCATCATGTATGCTAATATTTGTGGGTATTTGGGTTTTTCACCCACAAATACAGAAACCATCGCTGCATGGAGCAAGCGGAGCCCAACACAAGCTTCTCCTGCATTACACAGTTACAATTTTAGCATAGAGCTGTGATTTTCACACTTGGAGGTGTGAGGCGTGTTATTTGTATGTAACCACAGTGGTCTCTTAGCAACCATCTAATTAGTACATTTATACTGGAAGGGGAAAACGTTACATTTTTTTCTCATCTTATTTTGAAACATGTAAAGTTGGAACCTGCAAATTATTGACAAATTGCACGTCTTATGTTTGGCAGCATTATTACTACTCCAGGACTGAAAAATAATACAATATATTTGTCATGTATAGTCATTAGTGATGAGCGAATACACTCGTTACTCGAGATTTCTCCAGCATGCTCAGGGCTCCTCCGAGTATTTTTTTAGTGCTCGGAGATTTAGTTTTCATCACCACAGCTGAATGATTTCCATCTGTTAGCCAGCATAAGTACATGTGGGGGTTGCCTGGTTGCTAGGGAATCCCCACATGTACTTATGCTGCTAACAGATGTAAATCATTCAGTTGCGGCGAAGAAAACTAAATCTCCGAGCACTAAAAAATATTCGGAGGACACCTGAGCGTGCTCGGCAAATCTCGAGTAACGAGTATATTCGCTCATCACTAATAGTCACGCTACCTGGTGCCCTCCAGTTACCTCCAGCTGCCTCCTCTGCTCAGACTGGCGTTCTTGTTCCCCAGATTCCAAGATGGCAGCCTTAGTGGCACGGGGAGTGCAGTGGTATGTCTAGATCACACCTCGCTCTGTTAGATCTATCCCACGGCACAAGAAAGGCAACGGACATGGGGGTTAGACTTCCCACCACCCTTTCCATGCCACTGAGGTTGCCATCATGGAAGCAGAGGAAGTTGCAGGAGGCAAACAACGGGCACAGGTAGAGTGACTATAAGTGTCAAATATATGGTCACTTTTCAGTCTCAGAGTTAAGGATCGTTTTATACACCAAATCTGTCATGGCATTGTGTGGTGTATAGCATATCTCAAATCTTTCTGTGTCTATTTCATATGAAATGTCTCAAAGTAGTAAATAAATTGAAAAAAAGCGTAAATAAATAACACAAGAAACACATATGCATACTATTAAACAACTGGCACAGCCTCAGTTTTATACACTACATGCAGGTTGATTTTTGTTGGTTTAAATGGAAACACATCTTCCCTTATTAATCGAGCCATTGTCTAAGGCTACTTTCACACTAGCGTCGTGCACTGCACGTCGCTATGCGTCGTTTTGCAGAAAAAACGCATCCTGCAAAAGTGCTTGCAGGATGCGTTTTTTCTCCATAGACTTTTATTAGAGACGCAGTGCGATGCATTGCCACACGTCGCAACCGTCGTGCGACGGTTGCGTTGGACCGTCGCCACCAAAAAACGTTGCTTGTAACGTTTTTTGGTGCGTCGTCTGCAGCATTTCCGACCGCGCATGCGCTGCCGGAACTCCGCCCCCTCCTCCCCGCACCTCACAATGGGGCAGCGGATGCGTTGGAAAACAGCATCCGCTGCCCCCGTTGTGCGGCGCTTCCACAGCTAGCGTCGGTGCGCCGCAACGTCGCATAGCGACGTGCAGTGCACGACTCTAGTGTGAAAGTAGCCTTAATGATAATAAATAATAATTATTTTATTTATATAGCACCAACATGTTCCACAGCACTTTACAATTAAGTCGGGACAGACACTAAAAACAATGCAATGTAACACATTTCAACAGTCACAGAAGGAGTGAGGGCCGAGCCCATAAGCTTACAGTGTATAAGGAAATAGAGTGATTGGATATAAGGAATAAAGGTAAGTTGTGTGTCATATATGACACCAAGACAGGGAGCGTGCCACTTGGGAGTTCTGAACGTACCTTCCAAGGAAACTGGAAAGTTGTGTATAGATAGGTTAGTAGAGGGAGGAAACACAAAGAGTTCAGTTTTGGAGAGATTCAACTTCAGATAGAGGGAGGACATGATATTAGAGACAATGGACAGACAATCCCTGGTATTCTATGTTAAAGTGGGGGAGATGTCAGGTCAGGTGAAGAGGTGTATAACTGGGTGTCATCAGCATAGAGAGGATGCTGGAAACCTAATTTACTGATGGTTTCACTAATAGGGGCAATGTTGCAAAATGTTTGTGCACTAGTAATTAGTGCAACAATTTTGAAACTTGGCATTTTCACTCCAGTCCTGGCAAAAAGTGGGTGATATTTAGCCCAAGTGGGAATAGCGGAGCACGGCTGACAAATTCATCATAATTTATTTAAAAAAGTGGCGTAAATTACGACAGATATGTACTGGAGGAAGTCAGAAGCCCTAGAATTCAGTCTACAACCTGACATGTTGATCCAGAGGCAGGCAGTGTCCCATCAAAGAATCTAGCACCCATAACCTGTAATATTTATCTCGAAAGGCATCAAGGCCTTTATTTTTTCTTTTTTTTTTACCCATGAGTGGAGTACAATTTATGCAGTAGTGCTCTGAAGCTGGAGGATGTGTGACATCCGTGCGTGTACCTGTCTCCACTACTCCTGCTTCGTTTGGCGGCTGACACTGGGTGACTGTTCAGCAACCCTGTTTTATTCTTGGGATTTGTGACTTTAGCCAGTCCAGAAGCTATGGGGTTAATCCGGTTAGTTTGGGGTTCTTCCTGCTGCCGGCATTGTGTGGGGCTGCTCACTATCTAAATCCCTGACAGTCTGTTCTCACTGCCAGTCATTTGTTGTGCTACCTGGCTAACATTTGTACTGTGCTTCTGTTTATTCATCCTGACCTATCCTGTTCCTGATCTTGACTAGGTTATTGACATTTCTCCTGCCTGACAATTTTGTGCCTCCACTTCCTACTGGTTCTGACCCAGCCACCTGACTCTTCTTGTTGCGATCCTGCAATATCAAGCAGAAGTTGACTCCGTGGCCCAGCCTAGTGGTCCCTGTGTAAGTCCAGATCCAGGCGTTAACATGGGAAGGCCAGGGCAACCCCTGGAATCTGAAAAATGGAGTAGCTAGTGCCAAGCCCGTTTGTAGTAGCCATATTGGAGCTACCAGGTGACCACGAACAGTGCAGTTGTGACAATATGCTAACTTCGTTAAGAGACACACACCTTTAAATGAATTTGTCACATCTTACTCCAGTGCATACTTCGTCAGGTCTGGCGTAGAAAACAGCAGTCTTGATGAATCAAGGTCATAGATCTGCATTTGGACTGTATGCAAAATATCTTCAGTAAACTTATTGCTCATATATTTATTACTGATTGTTTAATTGCGAAGAACTGGCAGATCTTTGTATATGTCGTACTATTAAAAAGACTACTACTTCTGATTGTTCTGGCCAGGTGGGGAGAAGCTCATTAACAGTTTATGAAGTTTGCATTGATGAAATGATGGTGAAATAGTATTTACAAATAGAACATTCACCTGCTGTTGGTGAGAAGGACAATGAACTCACTGTCATGGTTCATGAAATGTTCTAGTCATCTTGGGAGAGTTCATCCAATTCCATTTCACATCTGTCACAGGTTTAACATCACAAGTGCCAAGAAATCTAATGGAATTATATCAATTGGTAGATAATTTTATCTGAAAACCTGATTTAATCGGTTAATCCTCGAGATAAAATTGGCTCTGCAGAATGTAATTGAACTTCAATCTAGACAGACAGTTGTTCCTGTATTTTAATAGGCCTCTTGGGCGTTTGTGTGTCTTGGTTTTTTTTTAACCATGATTTCATTTTTCCTGCCTACTTATAGTAATGGAAAGAGAAAGGAATTGTCCATACTTGGTTCTATTTTCATCTGTGTCGGTAATATACAGGGCTATGTAAAAGCGAATCTGTAACACCCCAGGTAACCGGTTGTTACAGAGATGTTGCCTTCTTTTCGGGGAGGGTGATATCATGCTTGGAGGCAAGGAGGATTCCCTTTATCAGGTAATGCATCTACATACAACACATTCTGAATCCAGGCCAGAAGGGGGAGCTCTGAACCCGGATTCAGGGGAGCTTCCCCAGCTTTAAGTATTCTTGTCTAGAGGAGGAGTTAGTCAGTTGGTCCAGGGAGACCAAGAGAGAAGGAAGTCTGAAGGACTGAGGGCAGATAGTGTGGCCGTGCAGCCAGGACTGAGCTGCAGCTCCAGGAAAAGGAAGATAACCTGAAGGGTTGAATTGTAGTGAGCATCTGAGGAAAGAAGCACAGGAGCAAGAAAGGTGCTTAGAGGGGAACTGTGACCAGGCACCCTCAAAGCCGAAGCGCAGGAACCTGGCATCGGGAGCCCGAGGCTGTGTTGTACTCCATGTCACACTGTAGAACCGGAGGGTATAGGACTTTATGTAATTTGCCCGCACTCACACCTGAAGGTGCAGCAGTACACTAAGAGCCCGGGTCGTGATAGAGACCCTATAAAAAGGCTTACACTGCCCACCATACGGGTAACTGTCCCAGTATAGGAGAGAGAGGACTTTGTACGGAAGCCACAGGCAGCAAGGACCTCGCATACGAGCGTGAGTAGGAAGGCTTATGGACCTCACCTGGGAGAGGGATCCACCTTTGCCTCCATGCCGGCCGGACCATATCATCACCTGTTGCTGGTACCCTGGACTGTGGCTGCTTACAACCAGTAAACCAGGTAAAGGCGTTACAACTCTGTGTCCTCCATTTATTTGCCGGCATACACCATCCCTGCCCAGCACATCGGGAGCCCTGGGGACCCCACTTCACTTGTGGGAAGCATCACCATCTTTGCTGCAGTAACATCACCTTTAAGCAGCATCGGTCCCCTCTGACCGAGAACCACAGGTGGCGTCACGAACACAAACTTTATTATAACTCCGTTAAAAGACCTTTCCCCTTTTACTTGAGCGACCAGGGCCATGGACCGGGTCGCTGCCACCATAACCACCCCTTTAACTGCGACCGGACTCGGTACCGAGTATCCCCACTGCCCTGGCGGGCCACTCAAATCTGACGCCATAATATCCATTTGCAGGCTACCTATTACTAGACTTGAAATAAAATTGCCACCTGAAACTAAACCATTGCCAGCATACTCGGTGTTTAAAAAAAAAAAAAAAAAACATAGCTAACCAAAGACCTTGGAAAAAAATAGCTTTGCATATATAGATTTTACTGTATATTACCAAAGACTTTAAAGTAACATCTGGCAGCAGCATCTTTGTTCATTAAAAAAAAAAAAATCCTGTGAAAAATGCTGTGTGTGAATGTTGCCTTATAAAGCAATCATACTACTACTACTACCATAATATAAGAGTGGGTATATGAACCAGGCTCACAGGATGAGCCCTCCACATACCCTGTAGATGATGGCTGCTTGTCACATCCAGCGCACTGGCATGGGGGTGCATTATTCTATGCACCCATTGACTCCCCTGCGAGGTGATTGATGAATTGCTATAAAAGCCGGGGGTCTGTTGAAGACCCCCATGTCTGCTATCACAGAGCTCTGTTAAATCCTAGTCTGTGGCAGGGAGTCAAATCAGACTGTGATTGCTTCCTATAGGGCACAGACAGATGGCCATATTATGCGTACAAAGATCGCATCGCAATCCTCGGACTGTCCGAGAATTGCGATGCCGTCCTCGCATATATATGGCCGTCTGTCTGCACCCATATACAGCAATACTGAAGTAGGTGACCAGATGATCACAGGTTCAAGGGGACTAACATACACTGAAAGTTAATTTAAAAAAAAAAAACTAAAATGTAAAAAAAATTGTAATCACCTCCCATTCCCACATTGAAAATAAAAATAGTATTATAGTAATAGTATCTAGGGTGTGCTCAGCTAATATATTCATGTCCCTGAGGCTGCATGTTTTGTGGCAATAAATAACCGCAACACATTGAGAGATTGCCTGTTTATTTGACAATATCTACATATGTTGCGGCTGTCTATCACCGCAAAACATGAAGCCGTAGGGACTCGAATATATTATCTTAGCACGTCCACAATATGTGGATAGCATTCAAGCACATTCGCTCACCACTAATTGTGACGCAAACAACAAACAGGACAAAATAATTAACAACATCGGTGTGCATAACTATTCACCCCCCTAAAGTCAGTACTTTGTAGAGAATCCTTTTGCAGCAATTACAGCTGCAATTCGCTTTGGATAAGTCTCTATGAGTTTTCCACATATTGACACTGGGATTTCGTCCATTTTTCAAGGCAAAACTGCTCCAGCTCCTTCAAGTTAGATGGTTTCCTCTGGTGAGCAGCAATCTTCCAAGTCTGACCACATATTCTCAATTGAATTAAGGTCTGGGCTTTGACTAGGCCACTCGAAAAGATAGTAACATAGTTAGCAAGGCCGAGAAAAGACATGTGTCCATCCAGTTCAGCCTATATTCAGTCAGAATAAATGCCCAGATCTACGTCTTTCGAAAAAACCTAATAACTGTAAGATACCATGTTTTTACACTCCAGGAAGACATCCAAGCCTCTCTTGAACCCCTCGACTGAGTTCACCATCACCACCTCCTCAGACAAGGAATTCCAGATTCTCACTGCCCTAACAGTAAAGAATCCTATTCTATTTTGATGGAAAAACCTTCTCTCCTCCAGATGCAGAGAATGTCCCCTTGTGACTGTCTGGTTCCTTGGTGTAAGCAGATCATCGGAGAGATATTTGTATTGTCCGCTTATATACTTATACATCGTTATTAGATTGCCCCTCAGTCATCTTTTTTCTAGACTAAATAATCCTAATTTTGCCAATCTCTCTGGGTATTGCAGTTCCCCCATCCCCTCTATTAATTATGTGCCTTCCTTTTTACTCGCTCTAGTTCCAATATATCCTTTCTGAGCACCGGTGCCCAAAACTGTACACAGTATTCCATGTGCGGTCTAAACCAGGGATTTGTACAGAGGCAGTATAATGCTCTCATCATGTGTATCCACACCTCTATTAATGCACCCCATGATCCAGTTTGCCTTGGCAGCTGCTGCCTGGCACTGGCTGCTTCAGGTACGTTTATCATTAATTAGGATCACAAGTCCTTTTCCATGTCAGATTTACCCAGTGGTTTTCTGTTCAGTGTGTAATGGTGATATTGATTCCTTCTTCCCATGTGTATAAGCTTACATTTATCATTGTTAAACTGCATCTGCCACCTTTTGGCCCAAGTTTCCAACTTATCCAGATCCATCTGTAGCAGAATACTATCCTCTCTTGTACTGACAGCTTTACATAGTTTTGCATCATCTGCAAATATCGATATTTTACTGTGTAAACCTTCTACCAGATCGCTAATAAATATGTTGAAAAGAATAGGTCCCAACACCGACCCCTGTGGTACCCCACTAGTCACAGCAACCCAGTTAGAGAATATACCATTTATAACCACCCTCTGCTTTCTATCACTAAGCCAGTTACTGTCAGGACTCTGAACATTTTTTATTACCTTTTTGTGCATTACTGCCCTTTTCCAAGATGGCGTCTTTGATCTCATGTGCACTGTGTCTTCCTGCTATAAAACTCCACCCCAGCCTTTAGTCTGTGCTAGAGTATTCTGCCTTGCATCCAGCTCATGACCCCTGGTGACTCCCTGGCTGTATACCTGCTCCTGTGAACCTGTGGGGTTATCCTGCTACTCTGCTCTGAGTTCCTGCTGCATACACCAGCAAGAACCTGAGACTATTACCCAGACCTCCCTGGTTGAGCTAAGATATTATTTGAACTGCCTTATAAGCATATCTATCTGTGTTTTGGACTAAGAAAGGACTTATTCGTGTCAAGTATCCTCAAGAATAATTGTGCTTCATAGACTTTCTGCGTGATTGCATTTTCCTCTGAAGTTTCCTATAGACTGCTGAGCTGCATTTGATATTTGCACCAAGTTTTGTGGACTTGAGTTTCCCTCTGCACCTGTTTGAATCACTGTGTGATAATATAGACTTTACCACTTATAAAACTGTCTCCTGTAGTTGTCTTGTTCCACGCAAAGAGTCTCCTAAGTTATCCCCTATAATTATTACAGAATACTCTAGCCTAAAAAAAAAGGTGACTGCTGGAACAGTGACTGAAGAAAGCAGACTAGAGCAGGTGTTTTCCATAATTAGATCACTGCAGAAAGATGTGGAAGGTCTGCAAAAGAAGTTTGGAAGCTTTGAACACATTCAACAAGTGTTTGGACAGACTTTGCAGGACTTAAGCACCCGCATGGCAGCCCAGGAAAACAAACTTGCTGGCATAGAGTTCCAGTATGGACGGGCTTTTCAGGACATAAGCACGCAAATAGCTGCACAAACGACTTTTCCCTCTGGGCAACTGCCACCAGCTAGCCCACCTAAGTTGCCCCCATTCAGATTTAATGGTGATCGTGACAAATTTCGTGGCTTTGTGAATCAATGTATGCTACATTTTGATGTGCATGTTGACCGTTTTCCTAATGATAGATCCAAAGTATTGTGTGTAATAATGCTCCTGACCGCACGAGCGCTCGCCTGGGTGAATCCAATGATTGAGTCTCGTGACCCACGGTTAAATAACTTGGATGATTTCTTGGCCGCTATGGCATTAATGTTTGATGATCGTAATCGCCGTGCAACCGCTGCATCTGCTGTATTGTCTTTACGCCAGGCAAAACGTTCTGTTATTGAGTATGCTACTGAATTCAGAAGATTAGCGGTAGATACCAATTGGGACAGTTATGCACAATTGCCTATTTTTAAAAGGGGTCTGTCTATTATTGTAATAGATGAACTAGCTCGCTCTGAGTCACCAGAAGAGCTAGAGACATTTATACAGCATTGTGTGCGAATTGACATTCGCCTTACTGAGCGTAGGCAGGAGAAGTTTGCTGAATATAACCGTATTTCTAACTTTTCCCTTCCTTCCAAAGAGCTTGCAGGTAAAACAACTCGGGAGGTAGAGGAGGTGCCCATGCAAATTGATTCTGTTCAGAGGCGCGAGATCAATGAGCGCCGGGAGCATCGCCTTCGTGAAAGTCTATGCTTCTACTGCGGCCAGTCTGACCACTTCTTGATCAATTGTCTGAAGTGTCCTAGACGGCCTAACAAGGTGCTAGCAGCAGTAGGGGAGTATGACAACTGGGATGATAAATATGACATCTCTGAATGTAGCCTGCCTTTAAACGCTGTATTCCATTCACTTTCTATGAATTCACCCCCCAAGGAGCTTAAGGAAAAGAACTCTCACTGTTCTCTCCCTATTAAGATCCTGTGTTCAGGACAGTGGATTTCCAGTGCAGCTATGATTGACTCTGGTGCAGGTTGCAATTTCATGGATATCGCATTTGCCAAGGAACATGGTATTGAAATTCAGCAAAGAGCCTCCCCAATTACCATGTAAACAGTGGATGGGTCACCTTTAATCTCTGGGCCTGTAGATCAGGAGACCGTACCCCTTGAAATTTTGTTGGAGCCTAATCATCAGGAGCAACTTTCTTTCTTGCTAATTTCTTCTCCTCATTTTCCTGTGATTTTAGGCATTCCTTGGTTGCATTCTCAGAACCCAATTATCAACTGGGAGACCAAGGAGATTATCTTTCCAACAAGGAGCAACTCAGCGCTAACAGAAGCTGTCCCTGAGTCCATGGCTACGGAACCACATGTACAGGTATTTTCTTTACCTCCAGCATATAAAGAGTTCTCTGACATCTGTGACAAGAAGAATGCAGATCAGCTTCCTCCACATAGGCATTATGACTGTCCCATTGAGTTGCTTCCTGGGGCAGCTATTCCTTTTGGTAACGTATACCCTTTGGCGGCACCTGAGCTTCAAGCCTTAAAGGAGTATATTGATGAAAATATGGCCAAAGGCTTCATACGTCCTTCTTCCTCACCAGCAGGGGCACCTATCTTTTTTGTAAAGAAGAAGGATGGGACCCTGAGACCCTGTGTTGACTATCGGGAACTCAATAAGGTAACCGAACGAAACCGTTACCCTTTGCCTCTGATTCCCGAATTACTGGAAAGAGTCCGCCATGCTAAGGTGTTCTCTAAAATGGATCTTCGTGGGGCTTATGATTTGGTGCGTATTCGTCCAGGGGATGAGTGGAAGACAGCATTCAGATGCCGGTATGGACACTTTGAATCTCTTGTGATGCCCTTCGGGCTTTGTAATGCCCCTGCAATGTTTCAACACCTTGCAAATGACATTTTCAGAGATTTGTTGGACCAGTTTGTAGTGATCTATTTGGACAATTTACTAATCTTTTCTGACTCTCTACAGGAACATGAAGAACATGTCAAAACTGTTTTAAGACGTCTGAAAGAGAACATCTGTATATTGCGAGTTCCATCGTTCTGAGATACAGTTCTTAGGTTATATCATCTCTCCCCAGGGGCTGAGCATGGAATCTGGTAAGATTCAGGCTATCCTTGACTGGCCGGTACTCAAGGACGTTAAGGAGGTCCAACGTTTTATTGGTTTTGCAAATTTCTACAGACGCTTCATTCGAAAATTTTCTGATATTGTCCGTCCCATTACTTCCTTGACAAAGAAGGAAAAGCCCTTTAAGTGGTCATCACAGGCTCAAGAAGCTTTTGATCGGCTTAAGATCTGTTTCACATCAGCACCGCTGTTGATACACCCAGATCCAACACTTTCTTTCATTGTGGAGGTGGACGCTTCTGATAATGCCTTGGGGGTTATTCTCTCCCAAAGAACTGGAGAGAAGGGTCTGCTACATCCTTGTGCTTTCTTTTCCCATAGACTAACCTCAGCAGAGAAGAATTACGATGTGGGAGACAAGGAATTGCTGGCTATTATTGCGGCTTTCAAAGAATGGAGGCATCATCTGCAAGGAGCTGCACAACAGATCATAGTGCTAACTGACCATCGCAATTTAGAGTTCCTTAGATCCACTAGATGTCTTTCTCCTCGTCAGGCTCGTTGGAACTTATTTTTAAATCAATTTAACTTTGTTATCTCGTACCGTCCAGGTTCTCGTAATGGGAAGGCTGATGCTTTATCCCGAATCCATGCTGTGGATTCCATACCTGGAGCCCCGTCCAAGACCATTCTATCTGATGCCAATTTCATCAGAGTTATCCACGATCAGGAATTGTGGAAGGAGTGCAGGGAGGCCTATGACGGTGATGTATTTCTGGCCAACCCACCTGTGGATATTAATCTTGTCTTTAAGGGTGGCATGTGGTTCAGAGATCGACGTATTTACGTCCCTGAGGTCGTCCGTCTGCAGATCCTCAAGTTGGTACATGACTCCAAGTTGGCTGGTCACAGGGAGGTACAGAAGACACAAGAGTTCCTGAGCCGATTCTTCTGGTGGCCAACTTGCCTGAAGGATACCAAGGACTATGTTCTCTCTTGCGAGGTATGTGCTCATTACAAGACTCCTCATGTGGCACCTACAGATCTTCTACAACCATTACCTGTTCCGTCCGCCCTTGGGGGTCTATATCAATGGACTTTATTGTGGAGCTGCCTACATCGGGGGGCATGAATACAATCATGGTGGTAGTTGATCGCCTGACTAAAGCTGCTCATTTTGTTCCGTGCACCAGTCTCCCCTCAGCTAAAGATACAGTGAACTTGGTTATACAGAATGTCTTTCGGTTGCATGGGGTTCCGGATGAGATCATCTCTGACCGTGGAGTGCAGTTCACTTCAAGATTCTGGAAGGGGTTTTGCTCTGCACTCAATATTAATGTCTGTCTCTCTTCCGCTTACCATCCCCAGACAAATGGTCAGACTGAGCGTACCAACCAGATGCTGGAACAATATCTAAGATGCTATGTCAGCCATCTCCAGGATGATTGGTTAGAGTTGCTGCCGTTAGCCGAATTTTCATATAACAGTTCTCAGAGCGCCTCCACTAAATTTACACCTTTCTTTGCCAATCTGGGTTATCATCCGTGTATCTTACCTAGGTCTCCAATTAATTCTCCGGTTCCGGCAGTGGAGGAAAGGCTGACTGCGATGAGGCAAAATCTGGAGGTTCTGAAGGAATCCCTGACCACAGCTCAAGAACGTTATAAGAGATCGGCTGATAGATTCTATAAACCTGCACCCATGTTCAAGGTAGGAGATTCCGTGTGGTTAGCAACTAAGAATCTGAAGTTAAACGTTCCTTCACAAAAACTTGGACAGAAATTCATTGGCCCTTTCAAGATCAACGGTATTGTGAGCTCTGTGGCCTGCCGGCTGAAGCTGCCTAGGACTATGAAATACACCCAGTTTTTCATGTATCTTTACTAAAGCCTGTATCTCCTAATACCTTCCAGCGACGTGTTGTGCCACCTCCGCAGCCTGTGGTGATTGATGGGCAAGAACAATTTGTGGTGGAGGAAATTGTTGATTCCATGATTCGCAGGAATCAGCTCCAATGGAAGAACTAGAAGCAGAAATATCTACAGGTAACTTTGACATAGTGGGAATAACCAAGACATGGTTAGATGAAAGCTATGACTGGGCATTTAACTTACAGGGTTACAGTCTGTTTAGAAAGGATCGTAAAAATCGGAGAGGAGGAGGGGTTTGTCTCTATGTAAAGTCTTGTCTAAAGTCCACTTTAAGGGAGGATATTAGCGAAGGTAATGAGGATGTCGAGTCCATATGGGTCGAAATTCATGGAGGGAAAAATGGTAACAAAATTCTCATTGGGGTCTGTTACAAACCCCCAAATATAACAGAAATCATGGAAAGTCTACTTCTAAAGCAGATAGATGAAGCTGCAACCCATAATGAAGTCCTGGTTATGGGGGACTTTAACTACCCGGATATTAACTGGGAAACAGAAACCTGTAAAACTCATAAAGGCAACAGGTTTCTGCTAATAACCAAGAAAAATCACTGGTCAACAGCATTTTTGGTGCCAAAGATATTTCATCGAATTTAGGGTATTTTTGGGGTGCTGATTCTGAATATGTCATCAGTTTTGCCAGATTGGCTCAAGTTTTTGAGATTTTTGGTATCTTATTTATAGCACTTGTTGGTAAATGCGACGCATCATCTCATTAATTTCTTTGGATTAGTACTTGAACTGAGCAGTTCTCAATATAGTTTTGTGTTAATTAGTGTTCTAAAAATTTGTTCATAGCTTGATTTTTGCACTAACTTTATGTTGTTGTCTGTTTTCCAGTGAAAAGCATGAACTCATCAAGAAGAAGTTGTCTTAACGATCCAGACTCATTCTGTTACATTTGTGGTGAATACACACTGCCAAAACATAGAAGAAACATAACAGACTTCGTAAAAAAAGTGTATTTTGCCTATTTTGGGGTTATGCTTGGGGACCAAGACAAGTTTTGGGCACCACACATAGTGTGCAAAGCATGTATCGAATTATTACGAAAATGGAGCAAAGGACAAAGAAAAAGCTTCAAATTTGGTGTTCCAATGGTGTGGAGAGAGCCAAAAAATCATCATGATGACTGTTATTTATGGTAAACACAGGTACAGGCACATCTTCACAATGAGGGACAGGCCTTCTTGCAGATTCCATGTTACTCCCATTTTCGTTTCTTATGCTTATTGAATCCTTGCACTTGCACTGCACAGAAATAACAGTCATCATGATGATTTTTTGGCTCTCTCCACACCATTGGAACACCAAATTTGAAGCTTTTTCTTTGTCCTTTGCTCCATTTTCGTAATAATTCGATACATGCTTTGCACACTATGTGTGGTGCCCAAAACTTGTCTTGGTCCCCAAGCATAACCCCAAAATAGGCAAAATACACTTTTTTTACGAAGTCTGTTATGTTTCTTCTATGTTTTGGCAGTGTGTATTCACCACAAATGTAACAGAATGAGTCTGGATCGTTAAGACAACTTCTTCTTGATGAGTTCATGCTTTTCACTGGAAAACAGACAACAACATAAAGTTAGTGCAAAAATCAAGCTATGAACAAATTTTTAGAACACTAATTAACACAAAACTATATTGAGAACTGCTCAGTTCAAGTACTAATCCAAAGAAATTAATGAGATGATGCGTCGCATTTACCAACAAGTGCTATAAATAAGATACCAAAAATGTCAAAAACTTGAGCCAATCTGGCAAAACTGATAGCATATTCAGAATCAGCACCCCAAAAATACCCCAAATTCATTAAAATATTTTGGACACCAGAAAAAAAATTTTTTTTTGTTGACCTGTGTTATCTTTCACAATTGGTGCAGAATCCAACCAGAGGTGCAGCACTTTTAGACCTAATACTATCTAATAGACCTGACAGAATAACAAATCTGCAGGTGGTCGGGCATCTAGGAAATAGCGACCACAATATTGTACAGTTTCACCTGTCTTTCACTAGGGGAACTTGTCAGGGAGTGACAAAAACACTGAACTTTAGGAAGGCAAAGTTTGACCAGCTTAGAGATGCCCTTAATCTGGTAGACTGGGACAATATCCTCAGAAATAAGAATACAGATAATAAATGGAAAATGTTTAAGAACATCCTAAATAGGCACTGTAAGCGGTTTATACCTTGTGGGAATAAAAGGACTAGAAATAGGAAAAACACAATGTGGCTAAACAAAGAAGTAAGACAGGCAATTAACAGTAAAAAGAAAGCATTTGCACTACTAAAGCAGGATGGCACCATTGAAGCTCTAAAAAACTATAGGGAGAAAAATACTTTATCTAAAAAACTAATTAAAGCTGCCAAAAAGGAAACAGAGAAGCACATTGCTAAGGAGAGTAAAACTAATCCCAAACTGTTCTTCAACTACATCAATAGTAAAAGAATAAAAACTGAAAATGTAGGCCCCTTAAAAAATAGTGAGGAAAGAATGGTTGTAGATGACGAGGAAAAGGCTAACATATTAAACACCTTCTTCTCCACGGTATTCACGGTGGAAAATGAAATGCTAGGTGAAATCCCAAGAAACAATGAAAACCCTATATTAAGGGTCACCAATCTAACCCAAGAAGAGGTGCGAAACCGGCTAAATAAGATTAAAATAGATAAATCTCCGGGTCCGGATGGCATACACCCATGAGTACTAAGAGAACTAAGTAATGTAATAGATAAACCATTATTTCTTATTTTTAGGGACTCTATAGCGACGGGGTCTGTTCCGCAGGACTGGCGCATAGCAAATGTGGTGCCAATATTCAAAAAGGGCTCTAAAAGTGAACCTGGAAATTATAGGCCAGTAAGTCTAACCTCTACTGTTGGTAAAATATTTGAAGGGTTTCTGAAGGATGTTATTCTGGATTATCTCAATGAGAATAACTGTTTAACTCCATATCAGCATGGGTTTATGAGAAATCGCTCATGTCAAACCAATCTAATCAGTTTTTATGAAGAGGTAAGCTATAGGCTGGACCACGGTGAGTCATTGGACGTGGTATATCTCGATTTTTCCAAAGCGTTTGATACCGTGCCGCACAAGAGGTTGGTACACAAAATGAGAATGCTTGGTCTGGGGGAAAATGTGTGTAAATGGGTTAGTAACTGGCTTAGTGATAGAAAGCAGAGGGTGGTTATAAATGGTATAGTCTCTAACTGGGTCGCTGTGACCAGTGGGGTACCGCAGGGGTCGGTATTGGGACCTGTTCTCTTCAACATATTCATTAATGATCTGGTAGAAGGTTTACACAGTAAAATATTGATATTTGCAGATGATACAAAACAATGTAAAGCAGTTAATACAAGAGAAGATAGTATTCTGCTACAGATGGATCTGGATAAGTTGGAAACTTGGGCTGAAAGGTGGCAGATGAGGTTTAACAATGATAAATGTAAGGTTATACACATGGGAAGAAGGAATCAATATCACCATTACACACTGAACGGGAAACCACTGGGTAAATATGACAGGGAGAAGGACTTGGGGATCCTAGTTAATGATAAACTTACCTGGAGCAGCCAGTGCCAGGCATCAGCTGCCAAGGCAAACAGGATCATGGGGTGCATTAAAAGAGGTCTGGATACACATGATGAGAGCATTATACTGCCTCTGTACAAATCCCTAGTTAGACCGCACATGGAGTACTGTGTCCAGTTTTGGGCACTGGTGCTCAGGAAGGATATAATGGAACTAGAGAGAGTACAAAGGAGGGCAACAAAGTTAATAAAGGGGATGGGAGAACTACAATACCCAGATAGATTAGCGAAATTAGGATTATTTAGTCTAGAAAAAAGACGACTGAGGGGCGATCTAATAACCATGTATAAGTATATTAGGGGACAATCCAAATATCTCGCTGAGGATCTGTTTATACCAAGGAAGGTGACGGGCACAAGGGGGCATTCTTTGCGTCTGGAGGAGAGAAGGTTTTTCCACCAACATAGAAGAGGATTCTTTACTGTTAGGGCAGTGAGAATCTGGAATTGCTTGCCTGAGGAGGTGGTGATGGTGAACTCAGTCGAGGGGTTCAAGAGAGGCCTGGATGTCTTCCTGGAGCAGAACAATATTGTATCATACAATTATTAGGTTCTGTAGAAGGATGTAGATCAGGGGATTTATTATGATGGAATATAGGAATATAGGCTGAACTGGATGGACAAATGTCTTTTTTCGGCCTTACTAACTATGTTACTATGTAATATCTGATAAGATGGCAGGGATATCCCCCTGAGGAAGACTCTTGGGAACCTGTGGAAAACATCAATGCCCAACAGAAGATTTCTCGTTTTCATCAGAGATTGCCTGAGAAACCAGGTCCAGGATCATTCTGAGGCCCCTTCTAAGGAGGGAGTAATGTCAGGACTCTGAACATTTTTTATTACCTTTTTGTGCATTACTGCCCTTTTCCAAGATGGCGTCTTTGGTCTCATGTGCACTGTGTCTTCCTGCTATAAAACTCCACTCCAGCCTTCAGTCTGTGCTAGAGTATTCTGCCTTGCATCCAGCTCATGACCCCTGGTGACTCCCTGGCTATATACCTGCTCCTGTGAACCTGTGGAGATCCTGCTACTCAGCTCTGAGTTCCTGCTGCATACACCAGTTCCAGTAATCCTCCTTCATCTGCTGCTCGTGTTTACTTCCATCTGCATTTGCTGGACATGTAAGCTGTTGCTGCTCTGCAAGAACCTGAGACTATTACCCAGACCTCCCTGGTTGAGCTAAGATATTATTTGAACTACCTTATAAGCATATCTATCTGTGTTTTGGACTAAACAAGGAGTTATTCATGTCAAGTATCCTCAAGAATAATTGTGCTTCATAGACTTTCTGCGTGATTGCATTTTCCTCTGAAGTTTCCTATAGACTGCTGAGCTGCATTTGATATTTGCACCAAGTGTTGTGGACTTGAGTTTCTCTCTGCACCTGTGTGAATCACCGTGTGATAATATAGACTTTACCACTTATAAAACTGTGTCCTGTAGTTGTCTTGTTCCACGCAAAGAGTCTCCTGAGTTATCCCCTATAACTATTAGTTACTTACCCATTTACACACATTTTCCCCCAGACCCAGCATTCTCATTTTGTGTACTAACCTCTTGCATGGCACGGTATCAAACCCTTTGGAAAAATCAAGATATACCACCTCCAATGACTCACCTTGATCCAGTCTATAGCTTACCTCTTCATAAAAACTGATTAGATTGGTTTGACAGGAGTGATTCTTCATAAACCCATGAAACATTTGCAATCTCCCCATAAACCACTCAAGTGTTGCTTTGGGGCAGTGTCTTGTTAGAAGGTGAACCTCCATCTCAGTCTCAAATCACTGACTGACTGAAACATATTTTGTTTAAGAATATCCCTGTATTTTGCACCATCCATCTTCCCCTTGACTCGGACCATTTTCCATGTCACTACTGCTGAAAAACATCCCCACAGTATTATGCTGCCGCCACCATTTTTTACTGTAAGGATGGTGTTCTTGGGGTGATGAGCTGTGTTGGTTAGGCTCAACACACACAGCACCTTTCTTCATATGTTCTTTTTTATTTAAGTGGTAAAAAAATATTAGAAAGTTTGTTAAAAAAAATTGCGCCATTTTCCGATACCCGTAGCATTTCCATTTTTCGTGATCGCGGGTTGGGTGAGGGCTTATTTTTTGCGTGCCGATCTGACGTTTTAAAATGATACCATTTTTGTGCAGATATTGCATTTTAACGTAATTCTGGGGTTTTGACTTGTTTTTCTTGTTATGCTATTTAGCGATCGGGTTAATTCTTTTTTATAGTGATAGATCAGGCGACTCTGAACTCGGTAATACCAAATATGAGTATATTTGATTTTTTTTAATTGTTTTATTTTGAATGGGGCAAAAGGGGGTGATTTGAACTTTTTTATTTTATTTTAATAATTTTAAAAACTTCTTTTTTTTTTAACTTTTGGCATGCTTCAATAGTCTCCATGGGAGACTAGAAGCTACCATAATGCTATAGGCTCCGCTACATACTGGCAATGATCAGATTGCCTGTATGTAGCAGAATTGCTTACTTGCTATACAAATTGCCTCTTCTGAGAATAAGAGGACTTCAACAGGTGGCGCTATAGAGTTTAAGTCCTCTTTTTCTCAGAAGAGGCAATTTGCATATTTAATTTCCCAGAGGAGCATTGCACGGCGAATAAGCCTCCTTACCTTGACAAGCCAGCTAGTATGTCACTCTCCATAAGGAGAAACGTTATCACTTGCTATGAGCACCGACCACTGGGTGGCACTCATAGCAATCCAGCAGAGACAACCAGAGAGGTTTGCTGGAGACCTCTGGTTGTCATGTCAACCCATCGGCATCGGTGACACGCAATCATGTGACAGGGCTACTGATGGGCGGGATTTCCAGCACCCTTGCCAAAAGCACGCTTTAATTGCCGCTGTCAGAGATTGGCTGTTAGAGGCACATGTCAGCTGTTCAAAACAGCTGACATGTGCCGGGAAAGATGTGGGCTCTGCGCCGGAGCCCACAGCAAAGGGAGGGAATGTGACATCAGCATACTATTATGCCTGATGTTGAAAAGGGGTTAATGGTGTTGCAGCCTCTGTGGCCTTTCAGAAATGGTGTGTATATACCAGGGGTGGATTAAGGGTAGCCAGGGCCCCGGGCTGTTCAGACACTGTAGGCCCCCCGGTCATGTGATGGGGTCATCATATACCTGAACCAGATTATTCCAGAAAAATAGTTGCTGTGTGAAACTATAACCTGTCAAACATCCATTGATCTAGTCAATTTAACCTTCAGTTAGAAAGAAGAAAAAAAAACCCACAATACTATCACCATAAGTGCCAGTATGCACAGGAGATCTGTACTTAGTACGCAGTGTCTGTGTAGAGGTAATACTGTGATCACCGGTGACATTGTACACAGGACCTCTGTATATAGTATACAGTGTATAGTGTCAGTGTATAGGTAAGACTGACTCACCAGTGACGTCTCTAGGTGAAGTCCTTCATCTTTCATCCAGCACAGACCGGCATCACTTTATCCAGCCAGGACTCGTCTCTGCAGGAAATAACACAGTTATCTCGAGCTCCGCTTGCAGAACACATTACTTAATTTTTCCCAACTTCTACATTACACCACATGAAGAAAAAGAGGCAACATAGTGTCACTCTACACAGTAACAGGACCGCCCCCCCATTTAAAACAGTGTCCTCAAAAAATAAAATAAATACATCACTGCAGTAATAATATCCCTTAATTAGCCCCTATGTTAATAATAATATCCCCCATCCTGGCCCCGTGAATCTCATTCCTGGCTCCAGCCATATGTTCTCCCATCCTGCCCTCATGAGTATCCATTCTGCCCCATATGATCTCCCCATCCTGCCCCATCAGTCTCCATCATATCTATCCTGCCCCATGATCCTGCATCTGTCTCCAATCCTGCCCCATGTCTTTCATTCTGCCCCGTTTCTCCAATCATGCCCTGTATCTACGTTCTGCCCATGTCTACAATCCTGCCCCATCTGTCTCCAGTCCTGCCCCCAGTGTGTCCAGCATCTCTGCCCCCAATGTCCAGCATCTCTGCCCCAGTGTCCAGCATCTCTGCCCCCAGTGTCCAGCATCTCTGCCCCCAGTGTCCAGCATCTCTGCCCCCAGTGTCCAGCATCTCTGCCCCCAATGTTTCCAGCATCTCTGCCACCAATGTGTCCAGCATCCTGCCCCCAATGTCCAGCATCTCTGCCTCAATGTGTCCAGTATCTCTGCCCCCAAGGTCCAGCATCTCTGCCCCCAATGTGTCCAGCATCCTGCCCCCAGTGTGTCCAGCATATTGCCCCAAGTGTGTCCAGCAATCTGCCCCAGTGTCTCCAGCATATTGCCCCCAGTGTGTTTAGCAATCTGCCCCAGTGTCTCCAGCATATTGCCCCCAGTGTGTCCAGCAATCTGCCCCAGTGTCTCCAGCATATAGCCCCCAGTTTGTCCAGCATTCAGCCCCTCAATGTGTCCAGCATCCTGCCCCCAGTGTGTCCAGCATCCTGCCCCCAGTGTGTCCAGCATCCTGCCCCCAGTGTGTCCAGCATATTGCCCCCAGTGTGTCCAGCATATTGCCCCCAGTGTGTCCACCATATTGCCCTCAGTGTGTCCACCATATTGCCCCTAATGTGTCCAGCATTCAGCCCCCAGTGTGTCCAGCATTCAGCCCCCAGTGTGTCCAGCATTCAGCCCCCAGTGTGTCCAGCATTCAGCCCCCAGTGTGTCCAGCATTCAGCCCCCAGTGTGTCCAGCATTCAGCACCCAGTGTGTCCAGCATTCAGCCCCCAGTGTGTCCAGCATTCAGCCCCCCAGTGTGTCCAGCATCCTGCCCCCAGTGTCCAGCATATTGCCCCCAGTGTGTCCAGCATTCTGGCCCAGGCCCCCCGGATTGCCGTTCGCAATAAAAAAAAGGAGAGTTCTCCTCACCCGTCCGCGCTCCTTCGGCGATGCTCCCTCCAGCAGCGCGCCCTCGCCGGCGACTGACAATGACATCAGACGCCGGCGCTGCGTCTGACATTGGCTGCCAGCCTTCAATTGGCTGGCAGCTGTTAACTATTGACGTGCGGGCGCGCGCCCGCACGTCAATAGCGTTAAACTGCCGCAGCGCCGGTAGAGGCCCGGTGAGCAAAGTATAGGGTGGAGCGCGGTAATTTGCTGATTTGGGAATGAAATAAAAAAATTATGATCATTAGAAAAATTTATTTTATATTTTAATTATACTGAACAGTAATGGAATTTTTAAATTACATGGTTTTAAATAGTGTATCTGGCAAATGTCGACCTTCGCTATCCACACACTGCTGCATACGTTTTCTGAAGTTTTCATGAACTCTAACAAGCATGTCCACTGGTATTCTGCCAATTTCAGCTTCAATATTGTTCCTTAGGTCTTCCAAGGTGTTGGGACGGTTGATATACACCTTAGACTTCAGGTAACCCCAAAGGAAAAAAATCGCATGGGGCTAAATCTGGTGAGCGTGCTGGCCAGTTCACATCTCCCCTCAAAGAGATAAGCCGTCCAGGAAACATTTGCCTCAAACAATTCATGGTAACCCTCGCTGTGTGTGCAGTGGCACCATCCTGTTGGAACCATGTATCCTCTAGTTCCATTGCCTCAAGAGCCGGCTGAAAATAATCCTGTATCATAGACAAGTACCGTTCGGAGTTCACAGTTATGGCACGACCGTTATCCTGAAAAAAGTAAAGACCAATGATGCCTACTCGTGATATGGCGCACCACACAGTGACGCGGTCCGAATGCAGAGGTCTCTCGTGAACTTCTCTGGGGTTTGTTTCACTCCAGTAACGCATATTTTGTTTGTTTACACACCCACTGAGGTGAAAATGTGCCTCATCAGAAAAAAACACAATTGCGTCACGGGGTATCGTTGCTAACATGTCTTCACAAGAGGTCCGCCGTGTCAAATAGTCCCGTGCTGACAATTGTTGGACCACGCACATTTTATACGGGTGAAAATTCAGTTCATCATGAAGAATCCGGTGGAGAGAACGTCTTGAAATGCCAAGAGCAAATGATTGCTTCCGAGCAGAGCGTTTCGGAGATTGCAGTACTGCTGCTCTAACTCTCTCGATGTTTTGTGGTGTTGTAATCCTTCTCTCAGGTCCCCTTCGTACACATGACACATTCCCTGCTGTTCTGAATGCATTCACCCAATTTACAATTGATTGCCGTCCAGGAACACGTCCGCGTGGAGGAACAGCGAATTGTAAACGAAAAGCACGCTGCACTGCAATGATCGAGTGGGCATTTGAAAAATACGCTTCAACACAAAATGACCTCTCCTCACGTGTCCACTGCATGATGGCAACTGAAAGGCGGAGGAATACAAATCTCCCATCAGCCACTGTAAGCCACACCCACTCTCCCCTCTCTTCGACCGACAGTGCCGCCACAGCATGCAGTGCAAAAAAGCAAATTACCGCGCTCCACCCTATATTTTAATGAAAGAAACACAGTGGTTGTTTTAATAATTTATTGCTCTCTCAATCCATTTGCAGGCCCTCGCTTGGCAAAATAATAAACGCACAAGATACATACCTTCTGATGTCCTATCACGTCCAACGAGGTAATCCATCTGAAGGGGTTAACTCATATTACAGGCACGAACTGCGATAAACCACTCGCTCGTGCCTGTAATCCCCGGGTGCTGAAAGGAAAGCTGGATCTGTACTTACATTGAGTCGCGGTGATGCGCCCCTGCTGGATGTTCTCATGAACTGCAGCCTGGGAACTTTTTCCCACGCTCCAGGTCATATGAGGACATCCACCAGGGGGCGCATCACCGCGACTGAAGGAAATGTAGGTCAATGACCTACATTTCATTCATTCGCCGGGGAATTACAAGCACGAGCACACAGCTGCATTTGCAGGGCTCCTGCCTGTAAAATATTTTAACCCCTTCAGATGGATTACCTCGTGGGACGTGACGGTTCAGCTGAGGGTATGTATCTTGTGCGTTTATTATTTTGCCAAGCGAGGGCCTGCAAATGGATTGAGAGAGCAATAAATTATTAAAACAACCGCTGTGTTTCTTTCATTAAAATACTTTTAAATCATGTGTGTGTGTGTTTTTTAACCCTTTCAAACAATTGGATTAATAATGGATAGGTGTCATAATTGACGCTTCTCCATTATTAATCTGGCTTAATGTCACCTTACAATAGCAAGGTGGCATTAACCCTTCATTACCCCATATCCCACCGCTACACGGGAATGGGAAGAGAGTGGCCAAGTGCCAGAATAGGCGCATCTTCCAGATGTGCCTTTTCTGGGGTGGCTGGGGGCAGATGTTTTTAGCCACGGGGGGGCCAATAACCATGGACCCTCTCCTGGCTATTAATATCTGCCGTCAGTCACTGGCTTTACCATTCTGGCGGAGAAGATTGCGCGGGAGCCCACGCCAATTTTTTCCGCCATTTAACCCTTTATTTTAGCAGCTACAGCGCTGAAATTTTGCACATACACACTACTAACATTAGTAGTGTGGAATATGCAAAAAAAATGGGGATATGAGATGGTTTACTATATGTAAACCATGTCTCATATCCTGTCGGGTTTGTGCAGGAGAAATGAAAAGCCGGCAATTGAATTACCGACTTTTCACTAACACCGCTGCGTATTTCTCGCAAGTCACACTGCTGGTCCGTGTGGAATCCGTATTTTTCTCGCCCCCATAGACTTTCATTGGCGATTTTTTTGCGCAATACGCTGACAAACGCAGCATGCTGCGATTTTCTACGCCCGTACAACGCCGTATATTACGGATCCGTAATATACGCCTGATAGGACCAGACCCATTGAGAATCATTGTGCCGTATGTAATGCGAGTTTTATGGACGTAGTTTCTGCGCTCTTATGTCCGTAAAACACGCATGTGTGACCCCGGCCTTATAGTGTAAGGAAGGAAACCAGGCTGTGGGTACCTATGAAACACCGGGTCCGGAACTACTGAGGCCGCGTCCAGTGTTGCAAGGGGGAGGGAAATATATATATATATATATAATATATATATATATATATATATATATATATATATATATATATATATATATATATATATATTTATATTTCATGCAGCGCTAGATAGCAGAAAAGCCTGTAATTCAATTGCCAGCTTTTGCTATCTCCTTCCCAAACCCGACAGGATATGAGACACGGTTTACATACAGTAAACTATTTCATATCCCTTATTTTTTTACATATTCCTCACTACTAATGTTCCAAGTGTATGGTTGCAAAATTTGGGAGCTCTAGGTGTTAAAATAAAGGGTTAATTCACGGAACAATTAGCGTGGGCTCCCGCTCAATTTTCTCCGCCAGAGTGGGAAAGCCAGTGACTGAGGGTAGATATTTATAGCCTAGAGTGGGACCATGGTTATTGCCCCCCCCCCCCCCCGCTAGAAACATCAGCCCCCAGCCACCCCAGAAAAGGCACCTCTGTAAGAGGTGCCTATTCCAGCACTTAGCCACTCTCTTCCCACTCCCCTGTAGCGGTGGGATATGGGGTAAAAAAGGGTTAATGTCACCTTGCTAATGTAAGGTGACATTAAGCCTGGTTAATAATGGAGAGGTGTCAATAAGACACCTATCCATTATTAATCCAATAGTAATAAAGGGTTAATAATACACACACTCAATAGGAAAAAAGTATTTTAATTAAATAAATACACAGGGTGTTGTAATATTTTTATTATACGCTCAATCCAAATAACGACCCATGTCTTATGTGAAAAAGGTAAAAAAAAACAATAATATATATATATATATATATATATATATATATATATATATATATATATATATATATATATATATATATATATATATATATATATATATATATATATATACACCTATTCTAGGTGTATATATCTATTCTATTCTAACATGCCAGTGTGATTTTACTGTACAACGTGCTGAATTACCGGCTTTTCAAAGAACACCGATGCGTAAAAATAGGACACCACTCGCATGGTGCGAGTGCTGTGCGATTCTTTTCTCGCACTCATTGACATGCATTGGCGAGTCTCATCTGAGACTCGCAGCAAATCGCAGCATGCTGTGATTTTTTTCTAAGTCCGATTTCGGCTGAGAAAAAAAAATCGCAAATGAATGAGATGTCACCTATTGACTAACATTGGTCCGAGTGCAATCTGATTTTTTATCAGATTGCACTCGTCCGATTTGCTCGCAAGTGAGTATGAGCCCTAAGGGAGGACGTACGCAGCCATACGCAGACCAGCCAAACGCAAGTGTGAACCCGGCCTAAGAGCTGCTGTTCTGTGTTTTTTTTTTTGGTTTGGTTAGTATTTCATCCTGTGCCTCGCCTGTTTTTCGATACGTGGTCCTTATTTCTCGTATATAAATTTGAGTCTTGTTAGTTAAAAAAAAAAAAAAAAAGCTTTTAACTTGAACACATTTCTAAGTGAATAGTCACATTTAAATGTCTAGATTTTTGGGAATTTTATTTTGTATTTATGAAAAAAACTATTATTCCCCCATCTCAAAAATGATTGCAAAGGAAATGTGTATACTTAGTACACTTGCTTGTGACATGCAAGCATACTGCCTCTGATTTTTTTTTTTTTTATGTAAAAAAAATTATTGTGCTGTCTTGCTTGTGCTTTCTAGTATATTATGAATGGAGAAAAAATAATGTATATCTGTAGTTGAAATGCAGCAGGACAGATGCCAGTTACACCATATCACTGATCATCACACTGAGTCTAAACACTTCTTCTGGCACCTCTATATCTCTGTTTTCTCCTATGAATTGAATCTCTGTATTATTCACAGATTATTACTTATTTTCTTTACTAATGTAGTTGTACAACATATTACTGTCTAGAGTATTTATTTAATGTTTTAAGGCTTTCTCTTCTTATATTGCTAAGCCGTTGCCCTCACAATATGCTAAAATCACCCTAAGGCCGGTTTCACACGTTAGTGATTCCGGTACGTGAGGTGACAGTTTCCTCACGTACCGGAGACACTGACACACGTAGACCCATAAAAATCAATGCATCTGTTCAGATGTCATTGATTTTTTGCGGACCGTGTCTCCGTGTGCCAAACACGGAGACATGTCAGTGTTCGTGGGAGCGCACGTTTTACACGGACCCAATAGAGTCACTGGGTCCGCGTAAAACACGGACCTCACACGGACATTCTCCGTCTGGGGTCCGTGTGCGTGCAGGAGACAGCGCTACAGTAAGCGCTGTCCCCCCCACATGGTGCTGAAGCCGGTATTCATATCTTCCCTGCAGCAGCGTTTGCTGTAGAGAAAATATGAAGAATAGTGTTAAAAATAAAGATCCATGTGTCCGCCGCCCCCCCACCCCCTGTGCGCCCCCCCGCTGGTCAGAAAATACTTACCCGCTCCCTCGCTGCTTCCTGGTCTGGCCACGCCTCCTACTCTATGCGGTCACGTGGGGCCGTCATTTACATCATGAATAGTCGGCTCCGCCCCTATGGGAGGTGGAGCCACATATTCATGACTGTAAATGATCGGCCCCACGTGACCGCATGCAGGAGAAGCCGCGGCCAGACCAGGAAGCAGCGAGGGAGCGGGTAAGTATTTTCTGAACAGCGGGGGGGCGCACAGGGGGTGGGGGGCGGCGGACACATGGATCTTTATTTTAAACACTATTCTTCATATTTTCTCTGCAGCAAACGCTGCTGCAGGGAAGATATGAATCGCAGCTTCAGCACCATGCAGAGTGGGTACCACACGCTCCGTGTGGTACCCACTCGCCATACGGGCGGCACACGTGTGCCGCACGTATGGCCTCCGTGAGTTCCCAGGCACACGGACACGGATAACTCCGGTACCGATTTATTCCGGTACCGGAATTATCTGGACGTGTGGGACAGCCCTAACAGGATGTTGCACTGGGATTTTTACAGGCTATTTCGACACACATTTCCTGATACACTGCGTTATAACATTTGATGTGGTACCTGAAAAGTGTTATGGGACAGCCCACGCCTGAGATCATGTCAGTTTTCTATAACTGATGCAATCTTCTGCAATATGTAAAAAGTTGTTTCCATGTTTTTGAGCGATTTGTGCGAAATAAAAATCGCAAATTGTTTGAATTTGACCTGCAAATTTAATGAAATTCATCTCGAATTTGATCTTCATTGAATCAATTTGATCATCTCTACCAGTTAACCATTGGGGCATATTCCTCCCATAGAGAAGAGGTGAGGGTCACGCCCACAAAAACTAGATTTACATACATCAAAGAAGAGGCCATATCTCAGGAACAGTGAGGGACAGGAACAAAAGAAAAATGGCAAATTCAGGAGAAAAGCAACATTTAAACCACTGGAAAAAAATGTAAAGCAAGTGACTAGTCCTCTCTATTGATCGCATATATTATACATATTGATTTTCATATGCCCCTTATGTAAAGTTATGAATTTACTATAGTACCTTAATTTTTTTTGCATTTTCTGCTATTCTGTAGATTTTCTTGCCAGGTCCCTTTTGCTGTTTCTTTGGTGGTCCGCTGGTGGCTCTTACATAGGATGCTCATGGTTGTTTTCTGCTGAGTTTAACAAAGTATATATGCACATTAGGTGAGCACCCCTCAGCTGCTCAGTAGGGGTAAATAGGAGGACTCATTGGTGTTCACATAGAGCTGGGGGACCAGATGGAACATTTGGCATCATTGATGCAAAAGCGGCTGAAATGTACGGTACTATGAAGTAGGCCACGTATAAAAGTTCCTTCATCTTTATAAGTCAACACAACTCTATGTTCATCGCAATCCCTTAATGTGTGGAATGATAATCAGTCCTCGGTCCTATACCGCTGCACTTGGGAACTGGGCACAATGGGATCCAGTTATATTGACAGAGAGAGAGAGAGAGACTTTGACAGGCGCAAGGATATACAAGACATTCTGACTAGATGGGCGCAGCCTCGCTCAATGCAAGTGAATTTAGCGAGGCCAGAAACAGTCTAGTTGGAATGTGCCCAGGAGTAAGCATATTACCTACTTGCAGTCACGTGACTGCCCGCTCCCGGCATAGGAGAATCCCCACAGCACGCGATGTGAGGATTCACAAGTCTGCAGTCACATAAGTTGATTGTAGACTTGTAGATTAAGACCAGACAGCCATTTTAAGCACTGTCTTAGAGGACTTTGTGGTACCTTAATAGAAACTATACATTTTCTATTGCAGGTATTTTTGGCAATTTCTATTGCTATTTTCAGACTTTCAAGCAGTTCTTTAATAAGAATCACAGATTAACAAATAAGCATGATGCATTTTTCAGTCATTATTTTGGGGGTGCAATGGGTCAGAGCAGTTTCAATTCAAATGTTGATACGTAGGGTTGTTCTGTTTTATATTAATAATCATTTAGATGAATATGGTCAAACCTGCCGTAGGCCCTTTGGAAGGGTTATGTCACGTCAGGACTATTTCTATTACATTATGTCATGACTATTATTCATTGGGTATAAGAAAATAAAAATGGAATTGTCTGGTCTATAAAATAGCAATATGTGCATCTAGTTTAAAAGTTTTGTCATGTAAGATGGTTAATGAATCGTGTCGGTAAATTTTTCATTGCTTAATTGATCTCCACTATTACATTTACAATGACTGTTCATTATGCCATCCTCATTATAGACATCATTAAACATTGTTTTCTGCTCTTGTAGTGTGCTGATGTTGCCACGCTCGAAAAGAATAAAACTACTTTGACTGAAACTGATAGACTTTCATTTGGGACAATACCGCACCTGCACTATTCTGCATGACTTTCCAGTGATGGTATGATGAAAATGTCCGTACCTCCTGTTCCCCTATGGGAGGAACTGTGGTAGAGAATAGTACCTTTGTCATTGTCCACTCGGTTAGTGTCTTCACGTCTTATATCCTTATGACAATTCTTTGCCTTCTGCCAATTTCTCCTTTGTTGTACTCCCAGATTGGACTTCTGTCTTGTGTAGTTTTCCATTTTGTGGCCCATAACAGTGGTGTAATTGTACCTGTAAAACAGAATATGTTAAAGTGCATCTGTCATTTGTATGAAAATTAAAAGTAAATTACAATCCTATCTAACACATGATACCTGTGCTATTCTACTTTTCTGGACAAAAATGAACAATTTTTTTTATAGGCTTGTGTGAACCTACCCAAAGGCCACATTCACACGTTCAGTATTTTACCTCAGTATTTGTAAGTCAAAACGAGGAGTGGGTGACAAATACAGAAGTGGTGACGTGTTTCCATAAGGCCACGTTCACACGTTCAGTAGTTGGTGAGTTTTTTACCTCAGAATTTGTAAGACAAAACCAGGAGTGGGTGATAAATACAGAAATGGTGACATGTTTCCATAAGGCCACGTTCACACGTTCAGTAGTTGGTGAGTTTTTTACCTCAGAATTTGTAAGACAAAACCAGGAGTGGGTGACAAATACAGAAATGGTGACGTGTTTCTATTATAGTTTTCCTCTGTTTTGCTCCTGGTTTTGACTTACAAATACTGAGGTAAATAGCTCACCGAATACTGAACGTGTGAACGTGGCCTTATAGTCAGTTTCAGACCAGACTTGTAAGGCCATTCCCCAACATTCTGTAATTCATCCTGTTTGTCTGTAAGTTTAGACAACAGGCAATGGACCACAAATTATTCAGAAGGTAGATACCTACTGGTCATAAGTTTAGAGCAATTTTCACTCAATAAACTATTTTTTCAATTAAAGTATCTTTACTACTTCACAACGTATGACACACATGTAACAAATGAACATATTTAGTATCTCTGCACCCATAAAGTTCCCAGCTGTCAAAATCTAACATATTTTAAACTGTATAGTTAAAGCCTTAAAGGGGTTGTGCCACCATAGAGAATACATTGAACTAAGCAGAAAAGGTGGAAATAAATGTTTTTGTTATTTACAGTTATTAAAAACTATGCTCCATTCAAAATATAACAAGCTGTCATCTGCTGATCGTTCTGCTTCACAGACCTGTATGAGCGAGATTGTAGACAGATGCTTCCCGCACTCACACTGGTCTGTGAAGCAGAACGATCTCACCCAGAGGACCGTCCTGTGTGAGGTGAACACAGGGAGCATAAGTTGTGCATGCTGGGGGTGGGAAGTTGGGGGGGAACTCTTATGTGGACAGGTACTGCGCATGCTCAGCCAGCTGATCGGCCACATGGAGGATGGATAAAGTTTGCAGACGGCATAACACCAGGGGGCGCCAGGGAGCATACTTTAGCAGATGACAGCTTGTTATTTTTTGAATGGAGCATCATTTTTAATAACTGTAAATTACAAAACAATTTATTTCCACATTTTCTGCTTAGATAAATGTGTTATTTATGGTGGCACAACCCCTTTAAGTAAAAAAAAAAAACCAAAAACCATAATTGCCATTTTTTGGTCACTGCACCTCACCAAAACAAAAAAAATGCAATGAAAACCTCATATCAACTGCAAAACGGTATCAATAAAAATAACAGCTCATCACACAAAAAAAGCAAACCATCACATTGCTCCATTGATTTAGGTTTGAAGTAGGTTACCGGATCTCAGTAGATGGTGACATAAACAAAATTATTACTTTTGTGGAGTCATGTCAAAACTGTAATCTAACCTGGAGAATTATGCTGCCAGGTTATTTCTGCTGCATAATGAACTCCATTAAAACAGATTAGTAAAGAGGGGAAACATGAGAAGTTCTGTTTTGGAGAGGTTCAGTTTGCTGAGGTTACAGACAGCAGACAGATAATCCCATACTATTCACCAGTTCACAGCACAGGGAATTTTGTTAGTACAATGAATGGCATCATTCAAAGCAACAACTCCTCCTACAAAAATCAATCTGGACAGAAAAATTAAACAGTTATGAGTTTGAAGGAGGAGGAAAAAGAAACTGTTCTCTAAATGGAAATTGGCCACGGTTGGAAGGGTTTGAACGTTTGCTTATGTCTACATTGGCCATTTAACATGCATAAGTTGTGTAATTGTAAGTGATCATTTAAAGTCAAGTAGATTGATAAAGTACATGAATAATCAATGAAAAAATGGTGCTGATGAAGGCCTCATTTCATCAAAGCTTTTACACCAGAATTTTGGCATAAAAAGCATTGAAAAGTCACCACATTGTTGCACAATGTAGAGTTGCACAAAAATGGTGTGACTTTTGGTGATTTCACACCTGGTTTGCCTACTACTCCAAAAATGGACGAACCTGGGGCTGGATGGGGGTCATGGCGTGATGACCCCCGCTTGTGAAGATGATGAAGAGCACTGTTAGCTACACTACAGATCTTACGCCTGTCCTCAATTGAAGTAAGGTCACGGCGAAGCGCACACAGAGGTGCATGACATTTTGCTCCTCGCCTGATTCATTAAGAGAAATGTGCCTCTTAAAGGAGCTGTGCCACCACTGAACATATAGATAATGCTGCAGACATCATGCAAAGAATTGCTTTTGTAAATTAAACCTATTAAAAATGATTTCCCTTTGATGTTCAGTATGGCACCTTGTAGTGATGGCATTACTGGTATCTTTGTCCGTCCATCCAACTCTTTCTTCTAGAGGCCGAGCATGTGCAGTTTCTTCTCCCTTTCAAATGTCCACCTCAACAAAGCAGATGGACCCCTCTGCACATCAGCCAGCTGGATCTCTTTCAGCTGACTGAAAGCTGTTAGGGCAGGAAGTCCCTGTGCCTCTGCCCCCTTCTTCTTCATGAGGGGAGCTAAATCCGTCAGTGTGTGTTCTATCAATGGCTGCTGCCAATGCAGGCAGAACATTTGTGGGGAGTAAGGCATCTGGTTTCTGCTCTGTACATAGCCAGTGTTCCAGATGACAGTTTTTTTTATTCTGACAGCTCGATTATTTCAGTCACTAGCTTTACAGACTCCAGCAACCAAAAGCATCACATGTGTTGCTGTCTGCACTTGCAGCAGTGATGGAGAAGACAGGCTATGTGCACACGATGTGGATTTAGTGCAGATCCGCAGCGGATTTTTCCACGCAGAAACACTGCTGATCCGCACTGTGATTTACAGTACAATGTAAATCAATAGTGTGGAAAAAAAAAAAGCTGTGCACATGGTGCGGAAAAATCCGTGCGGAAACGCTGCGGATTTAAAAGAAGTGCATGTCACTTCTTTTGTGCGGATCTGCAGCGTTTCTGCACCCTTCCATTATAGAAATCCACAGGGGTAAAAACCGCAGAAAATGCGCACAAAATCCGCGTCAATTCGGCATAAAAACCGCACAATATCCGTGGCAAATCTGCACCTGCGGTTTCTGCCAGGAGATGCGGATTTTGTGCAGAAATTCCTGCACCCCATTCCGCAATGTGTGCACATAGCCTTACTGATGACTTTACTGATTCACTCCTCCTTTCTTGCCACAGCTCAGCCTTCCTCTACCTCCCTCATAGATCTAAGGCCGGCGTCACACTAGCGAGTTTTACGGACGTATGAGAGGTGCAGAAAATACGGATTGCATACGATACAATGATTCTTTATGGCCCAGCTCCTATCTGCCTTATATTACTGATCCGTATTATACGGTCTTGTACGGCCGTAGAAAATCGCAGCATGCTGCGTCTGTCACCGTATTGCGCAAAAAAAATCGCCAATGAAAGTCTATGGGGGCGAGAAAAATACGGATTACACATGGACCAGCAGTGTGACCTGCGAGAAATACGCAGCAGTGTTCTATAGAAAAGCCAGTAATTCAATTGCCGGCTTTTTCTTTCTCCTTCACAAACCCGACATGATATGAGGCATGGTTTATATACAGTAAACCATCTCATATCCCTTTTTTTTGCATATTCCACACTACTAATGTTAGTAGTGTGTATGTGCAAAATATGGGTGCTGTAGCTTGTAAAATAAAGGGTTAAATCGCAGAAAAAATTGGCGTGGGCTCCCGCGCTATTTTCTCCGCCAGAGTGGTAAAGTCAGTGACTGAGGGCAGATATTAATAGCCTAGAGAGGGTCCATGGTTATTGGCCCCCCCTGGCTACAAACATCTGCCCCCAGCCACCCCAGAAAAGGCACATCTGGAAGATGCGGCTATTTTGGCACTTGGCCACTCTCTTCCCACTCCCATGTAGAGGTGGGATATGGGGTAATGAAGGGTTAATGTCACCTTGCTATTGTAAGGTGACATTAAGCCAGATTAATAATGGAGAGGCGTCAATTATGACACCTATCCATTATTAATCCAATAGTACGAAATGGTTAATAAAACACACACACATTATTTAAAAGTATTTTAATGAAATAAAGACACAGGGTGTTTTAATATTTTATTATACTGGTAATCCACCTGAAGACCCTTGTCCTGTAAAAAAAGGTAAAATAAAAAATCAACAAGATCCCATACCTTCCATCGTTCAGTCAGCCCCACGATGTAAATCCATCTTTAGGGGTTAAATCATTTTACAGCCAGGAGCTGTGCTAATGCAGTCGCTCCTGTCTGTAAAATGTTGTGAATGAATGTAATGCAGGGGAATGTCCTGTAGTTACCTTGAGTAGCGGTGATGCACCCTCTGCTGGATGTCCTCATATGAACTCGAGCCTGGGAATTAGATGAATTCATAGAGGAGTGTAGTTTGTTAATTGGGGTCACTGGGAGGGTTCTGCTGTTCTGACACCTCAGAGGCTCTGTCATTGTGACATGGCACACTCAAACCATTGGGGTATGTTTCCACGTGCCGGATTACATCAGGATTTGCTGCAGATTGGACGCTGTGTACAGCCGCAGGGTCCAATCTGCAGCATCCAGATGTTACAGCATAGTGGAGGGGATTTTATGAAATCCCTGCGTATCCGGACATGCGGCACGTCTTTATAGACCGCAGCAAGTCTCCGCAAGATAAATACCACAGTCAATGAATACGATGCAGTGATTCCGCATGTGCTCAATGACCACATCCAGAATCACTTCTCGTACAACGGGGGCGGCGCTTTGGGCGGAGTGGGGTATCCGCTGCATCCAAAGCGCTGGGTTTCCTGAATGTGGAAACATACCCTTACAGCAAAATCTGCACTATAACAATTACGCTTCTTCTTTTCTGAGCTTTTGCATTTTGCCTCAAAAGTAGTTTCCGACCACATATAGATTATTGGTTTTCTCAGGAGAAATTGCGTAACAAATAATGTGGTTAATTTTTCCATTTATCCCTTATGAAAATTGAAAAATTTGCAGTTGAAGCAACATTTTTGTGGAAAACATTTAATTTCCACAGCCGCCCAATGTTATAATTCGTGAATCACCTGTGGGTTTAAAATGCTTACAATACCCCCAGATTAACTCCTTGATGAGTGTAGTTCCCAATATGGGTCAGTTTTGGAGGGTGTGTGGTATCTGTAGTGTGTGTGTGTGGTATCTGTAGTGTGTGTGTGTGTGTGATATCTGTAGTGTGTGTGTGTGTGGTATCTGTAGTGTGTGTGTGGTATCTGTAGTGTGTGTGTGTGTGTGGTATCTGTAGTGTGTGTGTGTGTGTGATATCTGTAGTGTGTGTGTGTGGTGTGTGTGTGTGGTATCTGTAGTGTGTGTGTGGTATCTGTAGTGTGTGTGTGGTATCTGTAGTGTGTGTGATATCTGTAGTGTGTGTGTGTGTGTGTGTGATATCTGTAGTGTGTGTGTGGTATCTGTAATGTGTGTGTGTGTGCGTGGGGTATCTGTAGTGTGTGTGTGCGTGTGGTATCTGTAGTGTGTGTGGTATCTGTAGTGTGTGTGTGTGTGTGTGTGGTATCTGTAGTGTGTGTGTGTGTGGTATCTGTAGTGTGTGTGTGTGTGGTATCTGTAGTGTGTGTGTGTGTGTGGTATCTGTAGTGTGTGTGGTATCTGTAGTGTGTGTGTGTGTGTGGTATCTGTAGTGTGTGTGTGTGTGGTATCTGTAGTGTGTGTGGTATCTAGTGTGTGTGTGATATCTGTAGTGTGTGTGTGTGTGTGGTATCTAGTGTGTGTGTGTGGTATCTGTAGTGTGTGTGTGATATCTGTAGTGTGTGTGTGATATCTGTAGTGTGTGTGTGGTATCTGTAGTGTGTGTGTGGTATCTGTAGTGTGTGTGTGATATCTGTAGTGTGTGTGTGTGTGGTATCTGTAGTGTGTGTGTGTGGTATCTGTAGTGTGTGTGTGTGTGTGTGGTATCTGTAGTGTGTGTGTGTGGTATCTGTAGTGTGTGTGTGGTATCTGTAGTGTGTGTGATATCTGTAGTGTGTGTGTGTGTGGTATCTGTAGTGTGTGTGTGGTATCTGTAGTGTGTGTGTGTGTGTGTGGTATCTGTAGTGTGTGTGTGGTATCTGTAGTGTGTGTGTGGTATCTGTAGTGTGTTTGTGATATCTGTAGTGTGTGTGTGTGGTATCTGTAGTGTGTGTGTGTGTGTGATATCTGTAGTGTGTGTGTGATATCTGTAGTGTGTGTGTGTGTGCACGTGTGGTATCTGTAGTGTGTGTGTGTGTGTGGTATCTGTAGTGTGTGCGATATCTGTAGTGTGTGTGTGTGGTATCTGTAGTGTGTGTGTGTGTGTGGTATCTGTAGTGTGTGTGATATCTGTAGTGTGTGTGTGTGGTATCTGTAGTGTGTGTGTGTGTGTGTGTGATATCTGTAGTGTGTGTGTGTGGTATCTGTAGTGTGTGTGTGGTATCTGTAGTGTGTGTGTGTGTGGTATCTGTAGTGTGTGTGTGTGTGTGATATCTGTAGTGTGTGTGTGTGTGGTATCTGTAGTGTGTGTGTGTGGTATCTGTAGTGTGTGTGTGGTATCTGTAGTGTGTGTGTGATATCTGTAGTGTGTGTGTGTGTGTGTGATATCTGTAGTGTGTGTGTGGTATCTGTAGTGTGTGTGTGTGTGCGTGGGGTATCTGTAGTGTGTGTGTGTGTGTGGTATCTGTAGTGTGTGTGGTATCTGTAGTGTGTGTGTGTGTGTGGTATCTGTAGTGTGTGTGTGTGTGGTATCTGTAGTGTGTGTGTGTGTGGTATCTGTAGTGTGTGTGTGGTATCTGTAGTGTGTGTGTGTGTGGTATCTGTAGTGTGTGTGTGATATCTGTAGTGTGTGTGTGTGTGTGGTATCTAGTGTGTGTGTGTGTGGTATCTGTAGTGTGTGTGTGTGTGTGATATCTGTAGTGTGTGTGTGATATCTGTAGTGTGTGTGTGGTATCTGTAGTGTGTGTGTGTGGTATCTGTAGTGTGTGTGTGGTATCTGTAGTATGTGTGTGATATCTGTAGTGTGTGTGTGTGTGGTATCTGTAGTGTGTGTGTGGTATCTGTAGTGTGTGTGTGTGTGTGTGTGTGGTATCTGTAGTGTGTGTGTGTGCTATCTGTAGTGTGTGTGTGGTATCTGTAGTGTGTGTGTGCTATCTGTAGTGTGTGGTATCTGTAGTGTGTGTGTGATATCTGTAGTGTGTGTGTGTGGTATCTGTAGTGTGTGTGTGATATCTGTAGTGTGTGTGTGTGTGGTATCTGTAGTGTGTGTGTGGTATCTGTAGTGTGTGTGTGTGTGTGTGTGGTATCTGTAGTGTGTGTGTGGTATCTGTAGTGTGTGTGTGTGGTATCTGTAGTGTGTGTGTGATATCTGTAGTGTGTGTGTGGTATCTGTAGTGTGTGTGTGTGTGTGGTATCTGTAGTGTGTGTGTGTGTGATATCTGTAGTGTGTGTGTGGTATCTGTAGTGTGTGTGTGGTATCTGTAGTGTGTGTGTGGTATCTGTAGTGTGTGTGTGATATCTGTAGTGTGTGTGTGTGTGTGATATCTGTAGTGTGTGTGTGGTATCTGTAATGTGTGTGTGTGTGCGTGGGGTATCTGTAGTGTGTGTGTGTGCGTGTGGTATCTGTAGTGTGTGTGGTATCTGTAGTGTGTGTGTGTGTGTGTGTGTGTGGTATCTGTAGTGTGTGTGTGTGTGGTATCTGTAGTGTGTGTGTGTGGTATCTGTAGTGTGTGTGTGTGTGTGGTATCTGAAGTGTGTGTGGTATCTGTAGTGTGTGTGTGTGTGTGGTATCTGTAGTGTGTGTGTGTGTGGTATCTGTAGTGTGTGTGGTATCTAGTGTGTGTGTGATATCTGTAGTGTGTGTGTGTGTGTGGTATCTAGTGTGTGTGTGTGGTATCTGTAGTGTGTGTGTGATATCTGTAGTGTGTGTGTGATATCTGTAGTGTGTGTGTGGTATCTGTAGTGTGTGTGTGGTATCTGTAGTGTGTGTGTGATATCTGTAGTGTGTGTGTGTGTGGTATCTGTAGTGTGTGTGTGTGGTATCTGTAGTGTGTGTGTGTGTGTGTGTGTGGTATCTGTAGTGTGTGTGTGTGGTATCTGTAGTGTGTGTGTGGTATCTGTAGTGTGTGTGATATCTGTAGTGTGTGTGTGTGTGGTATCTGTAGTGTGTGTGTGGTATCTGTAGTGTGTGTGTGTGTGTGTGGTATCTGTAGTGTGTGTGTGGTATCTGTAGTGTGTTTGTGATATCTGTAGTGTGTGTGTGTGGTATCTGTAGTGTGTGTGTGTGTGTGATATCTGTAGTGTGTGTGTGATATCTGTAGTGTGTGTGTGTGTGCACGTGTGGTATCTGTAGTGTGTGTGTGTGTGTGGTATCTGTAGTGTGTGTGATATCTGTAGTGTGTGTGTGTGGTATCTGTAGTGTGTGTGTGTGTGTGGTATCTGTAGTGTGTGTGATATCTGTAGTGTGTGTGTGTGGTATCTGTAGTGTGTGTGTGTGTGTGTGTGATATCTGTAGTGTGTGTGTGTGGTATCTGTAGTGTGTGTGTGGTATCTGTAGTGTGTGTGTGTGTGGTATCTGTAGTGTGTGTGTGTGTGTGATATCTGTAGTGTGTGTGTGTGTGGTATCTGTAGTGTGTGTGTGGTATCTGTAGTGTGTGTGTGGTATCTGTAGTGTGTGTGTGATATCTGTAGTGTGTGTGTGTGTGTGTGATATCTGTAGTGTGTGTGTGGTATCTGTAGTGTGTGTGTGTGTGCGTGGGGTATCTGTAGTGTGTGTGTGTGTGTGGTATCTGTAGTGTGTGTGGTATCTGTAGTGTGTGTGTGTGTGGTATCTGTAGTGTGTGTGTGTGTGGTATCTGTAGTGTGTGTGTGTGTGTGGTATCTGTAGTGTGTGTGTGTGTGGTATCTGTAGTGTGTGTGTGTGTGGTATCTGTAGTGTGTGTGTGATATCTGTAGTGTGTGTGTGTGTGTGGTATCTAGTGTGTGTGTGTGTGTGGTATCTGTAGTGTGTGTGTGTGTGTGATATCTGTAGTGTGTGTGTGATATCTGTAGTGTGTGTGTGGTATCTGTAGTGTGTGTGTGTGGTATCTGTAGTGTGTGTGTGGTATCTGTAGTATGTGTGTGATATCTGTAGTGTGTGTGTGTGTGGTATCTGTAGTGTGTGTGTGGTATCTGTAGTGTGTGTGTGTGTGTGTGTGTGTGGTATCTGTAGTGTGTGTGTGTGCTATCTGTAGTGTGTGTGTGGTATCTGTAGTGTGTGTGTGGTATCTGTAGTGTGTGGTATCTGTAGTGTGTGTGTGATATCTGTAGTGTGTGTGTGTGGTATCTGTAGTGTGTGTGTGATATCTGTAGTGTGTGTGTGTGTGGTATCTGTAGTGTGTGTGTGGTATCTGTAGTGTGTGTGTGTGTGTGTGTGTGGTATCTGTAGTGTGTGTGTGGTATCTGTAGTGTGTGTGTGTGGTATCTGTAGTGTGTGTGTGATATCTGTAGTGTGTGTGTGTGGTATCTGTAGTGTGTGTGTGGTATCTGTAGTGTGTGTGTGATATCTGTAGTGTGTGTGTGTGTGTGTGGTATCTGTAGTGTGTGTGTGTGTGGTATCTGTAGTGTGTGTGTGTGATATCTGTAGTGTGTGTGTGTGTGATATCTGTAGTGTGTGTGTGTGTGGTATCTGTAGTGTGTGTGTGTGTGTGTGATATCTGTAGTGTGTGTGTGTGTGGTATCTGTAGTGAGTGTGTGGGTGGTATCTGTAGCGTGTGGTATCTGTAGTGTGTGTGGTATCTGTAGCGTGTGGTATCTGTAGTGTGTGTGTGTTGTGTGTGATCAGTGCTGTATTTTATAGCATATTCTGCAGTGTGATAGTAGTCTGCAGGCCATCTGTGTTGATCTGATGTCTCTTCCCCCTATGGCCACTGCAGGATCAGGATACATATATAAAGTGGTTTAACACATTTGATTCGTGTAACAAATAAAGCAAAAAGTCAGCACAACCTGTCAGTGCTTTACGATTTGATTCTACAACACTCGTATGTGGGCTGGTGAATTTTTATTTGTGCCAGGGCTGCTTTTTGGCCCCAGTTCGGCCCTGGTTTCCGCTGTTTTTGTACGTCCTGGGTTCTCCAAATGAAACATGGTGTCTGCAATGTGTTCCACCAAACATTGCACTCAAAAATTCAAATGTTGCTTCTTCATTCTTAGCCATGCCTTATGCCCAAACAGTAGTTTGCAACCACATATGGGGTATTGGCGTACTCAGGAGAAAATGTAACCTGCAATCTATTGTGCAATTTCTATTGTTACACTTGTGAAAATGAGAAATTTAGGGGTAAAGCAACGTTTTCATAAACAAAAAAACCCGTAATATTTAATTGTCCTATTAATATAAAATTCTGTGAAGTACCTGAAGGTATATGTTTTCCTTGAGAGGTTTAGTTTCAAAATGAAATTACCTGTGAGGAGCTTCTGCTATTTTGGCACCTCAGAAATTGAAATGGCGCTCTTTCCCTTCTTAGCCCTGTCGTGTGCTCGCCTCAGACAGTAGTTTCTGACAACATATGGGGTATTGGTATATACAGGAGAAATTCCACTACAATTGCAGTGTGGGCTGTCACTGAGCACTGATTTCACCCACGGTTCACAGTATAGTGAGTGCTGACTGTAGCCGCTCCCTGCAAGAGCCCTATAACTGGAAGTGAATATCAAAGGGAGGATATACGGTCGCTTCCTCTTTGTAGCCACTATCTCCACTAAGGCTATGTGTGAATGTTCAGTATTTTCAGCTGAAAAACCTACTGCAAATGCTGGAGTGTTGGCCTGAAAAAAGCATATGCATATTTTTGCTGTGATTTTAATGTTTCCCCCCCCCAAAAAAAAAAAGAGCACTAAGGGTATGTGTCCACGGTCAGTAAACGCTGCTTGTTTGACGCTGCGCAGAGCTGCAGCGTCAAACACGCAGCGTCCAGATGTTCCAGCATAGTGGAGGGGATTTTATGAAATCCCGTGTCCACTATGCGTGGAAACACGCATCCGACTTCCCTGCGACTCCGGACATGCTGCGCGTCTTTTCAGATCGCAGCATGTCCGTGCTACCTGCGGCGACGCTGCGTCGCCGCAAGTAATATCACAGGGCGCTATGCGAGGGTGCGATGATCCCGGATGTGTACAGTTAACACATCCGGCATCATCGCGTCCCAGAAAGGAGGCGGGGCTTAGCGCCGAGCGGCTTCGCCGCTCCGACGATACCGCCGGCCATCCTGACCGTGGACATGTACCCTAAGTGCATGAGATTTCATTCACTTTGCTACGACAGTAAAATGCTATGTTTTTTCATAGAAAAAAATGTCGGAACATTTTTTTGATGTTGCAGATTTTCTTCATAATTTCTATACCTATTCGGTCAATTAGGTTACATGTGCTTTTTTTATTGTGTTTTTGAGTGCGATTTTTTTTTTTTATCTTGCCTTTTTATTGCATTTTTGACTTTGTGTTTTTTTGTCTCTTTTTAGTATGTCATGTTTTAAATAAAACTGCTTTGTTTTTAATACTTCCTGTTATTTGGATTTCACAAAACTTTATTGATACAGTCATGTACAGGTAAAATGTGTTTTTACCTGCAGATTTACTCACAATAGAAGCTGACATATTGCGGATTTGAAACACGCTCCGCAGTTTACACTGGGTAAAAAAAGCACAGTGGGCATGAGATCTCTGTAAATGCCATCTACTTTTCTCAAAAGACTCTGTAATTTTTGTGAATAAAGAATTTGAAGCGTTAATAACTCACCAAAAACTCACGATGGGAACTTAACCTAACAGGATTTTAATGCTATTTGCCTTCAGATTAACCCTATATGTGCTGGAAAATAAAGTTTTCGGCAATGACAGGTTTCATTTAAAGGGAACCTGTCACCAGGCTATCCCAATATTAACTACAACCGCATCCTTTAATGGCTGTAAAGACAGTATTCTACCAAACTTATTGAAGTCCCCAACCCCTCTGCATATCCCAAAATACCCCTATACAGCGTTGTCTAGCCGATGGGCATCGCTGGCCTTGCTTTGGCATCTCCCCTTGTTGCAATCGATGTCAGCCTGCTTACGGATTAAGCATCCAGTGTCATCCACACGGTGTCCCCCAATCGCACTACTACATAGGCACACTTCGCTATGCTCTGCTGAGGGCACTGCAAAGTACCATGTCATCAGGCGCCCACTTTGGCCTCTCCCAGTGCATGTGAATGACTGTACTTAGCAGGGCTGAGCAAAGTACGCCTGTACGGGAGCGTGATTGAGGACACTTTGTAGATGACATTAGATACTTCATCCACATAAAGAAAGCAGGACGGAAATTACGACGAGAGGGAAGGTGCTGAAGCAAGACCAGTGACGCCCATCCGACTGAACCACGCCATATAGGGGAATTATAAAACGTATTTTGGGCTAAGTAGAGGTGGTTGGGCACTTATATACATCTTGCTGGAATACTATAAAAGAGGCATTAAAGGTGATGACCGTAGTTAATATTGGGAAAACCTGGTGGGACATGACCTATTAATGTTGAAGCTACCATTCTGGTGACCACCTCTTTTTAAACAATTTATACTCTTTCACTAATGGGTTAAGAAGTTAAATGCTTATATATTTACTGTGTGTCTATATATATCTGTATATGTATATATATATATATATATATATATATATATATATATATATATATATATATATATATAGGTAGATCGGGTCACTCGGCTACACACGGAAGTAGTCAATGGACTGCTGTGCCTTTAAGGATGCACTTGGTTCATTGGTACAGCATAAACCAAGGTTTTAAGCACAAGAATAACAACGGCCCTCTGGGCAAAACCAAACAAAATGGTAACACTTCGTGCAGTCCTTGCACTCAGGGTTAACAATGTCCTTGCACAAACACTATGTGCACAAACACTCTCCTGGAGTTTTCCTCTCCAGGCCCTAAACAGCTCAGACTAACCCTGGGGTTCAGCTATTTAAATCCAGACCATGTAACTCTCCATCATGTGACTGATCACATGATCCTGACATCACACAGGTCCTGTCAGGACTCTGCATGTGGAGATACGGTGGACCCTCTCCCACCCACACTATGGAGATCCACTAAAACCAGCCCATAACATAACTCTCAATGAACCGACCCAACACATAGTGTGCTGGAGGAAATGATTCTGGTTTTACATCACTGACGTCATCATGCGCAGTGACACGTATCTTCCCTCTATCACTACACAATAGATAGATAGATAACAAGTAAAAAGACGTTTTGAAGGATTTCATGGGGTGTAAGACACTGATTTCAAAACAACTGCATCATTAAAAACAAGTTAATTTAGTATGAAGAAAATGATTCATATAAATAAAAAATAGTTATGTGTTCCCTTCTGTGTGCTCTTACTGTTTATGAAGAGACTGTAGGCTGTAGAGCGATCTATTTAATGTCAATCCCCTTAGTGTTTTCTTCTTCTTTATCCATTCCTAGCAGTAATAACGCTTTTGTAATTAGGAGTGCACATGGGACTAATGTCATGTGTTGAACAATGCGCTTTGTATGAACGTTTTAAGCTGCTCTATGTGATGGTTCTACCATATATATCTAATGTGAGCTTTGTTATGAATATTAGGAACAACCTTCTTTCTTATGTGTTGTTTCTTCTTCTTGCGCTATTTTGGCTGCTGATCTGTAATGTACAGTACAGACCAAAAGTTTGGACACACCTTCTCATTTAAAGATTTTTCTGTATTTTCATGACTATGAAAATTGTACATTCACACTGAAGGCATCAAAACTATGAATTACACATGTGGAATTATATACTTAACAAAAAAGTGTGAAACAACTGAAATTATGTTGTATATTCTAGGTTCTTCAAAGTAGCCACCAGTACTGTATATGACTGATTGCTTTAAAGCTTAACACCTTCTCACTGCAGCCCGTGTTATGAGAGCCATAGCTCTATTTTGCTTTCTTGTTTTGTTTATTTATATGACCATTTTATTAACTGGATAATTGGAAATCAAGATATATGGTCGCAATGTAGAATTGAACAAAGATAAACACAGCAATTCCACTAATGTTTTTTTTTGGGGGGTGGGGGTGGGGGTTGTGTGTACAATGTTCACTGTGCGGTAAAATGACCAGCTAATTTTATTATACAAAAAATATTTCTGCTGCTTCCAAAACACTGCGTTGTACAGTACAAGCACAGTGGATGGGGTTAATAGAAATCCCATGTCCACTATGCTTCTTTTTAACGCTGCGTAAACTCAACGGCGGTGCAAGGTTTTCTAGCCATGGCACATCAATTTCTGTAGAGGAGACGCTCAGTCTCCTGTGTATAGTTTCCCCATAGACTTGCATTAGATGCAGTAAATCTATGGTTTAGAAAAGTCACTTGAATTGTTATGCAGGTGTTTTTAGCTTGGTTTTAAAAAAAAAATAATTTTAAAAAATGACGTGGGGTCCCCCCTATTTTTGATAACCAGTCAACGTAAGGCAGACAGCCGCGAGCTTATATTATCCCTTGTTATTGTGTCCTTCCTAGCCTAAAATCACCAGACACTCCAGAATTGGTGCATCTCATTAGATTGTTCCCGATTGCCCTGGTGCAATGGCAATCGGGGTAATAGTATTTGGGGTTAAAGACAGGTCAAAAAACACATAGCTGCCATCAACCCCTGGGGTTAGCAATGGAGAGGTGTCTATCAGACACCCCCATTACTAACCCGGTAATAAAAAAAATAAAACACACATATGCAGAAAAAAAAACTTTATTTGAATAAAGACACCCCCATATTTTCCCTCTTTCACCAATTTATTCCAAAAAATGTTAGGTTCTCCGAAGTACCGTATACACTTGAGTATAAGCTGAGCCAAATTTTACCACAAACAAGAGAGAAAACGTATTGACTCGAGTATAAGTCTGGTATGCATTGTCCCCTCATCCCTATCCTGGTCTGCATGGCCCCCTCATCTCTATTCTGGTATGCATTGCTCCTCATCCCTATCCTGGTCTGCATGGCCTCCTCATCCCCATCCTGGTATGCATGGCCCCCTCATCCCCATCTTGGTATCATGGGCACCTCATCCATGTCCTGGTATGCATGGCACCTCATCCATATCCTGGTATTCATGGTTTCTCATCCATATCACGGTATTCATGGCTCCTCATCCATATCCTGGTATGCATGGCTCCCTCATCCCCATCCTGGTATACTTGGCCCCCATCAGAAGAACATAAAAATAATACTACTTACCGTCCTTGCGCTCCCTCGCAGCATCTTCTTCCAGTGCCAGCAGCTGCAGCGTCCGGGCAATTACATGTGCCCGCTACTTAAGGAAATGAATATTCACTACCCTCCACACTTATGGGAATGAAGAGAAGTGAATTGCCCGGCAGCTGCTGGAAGCCGGCGGCTGCGACTGACACTGTGCCAGCGCAGTGAATATTCATTTCTCTTTAGCAGTGGGCGCAGGATTTAGCCACAGCATCCGTCTCCTGCCTCCTGTGACTTCCTGCTCCACCACTGCTGCTGCTCCCCCTCCATCTTTTGGGACCCCCACTCGAGTATAAGCCAAGGAGGGCATTTTCAGCACAAAAAAATATGCTGAAAAACTCGGCTTATACTCAAGTATATAAGGTAATCAGCATTCCTCAATGTCTCTGGCGAATATGAATAGCAGTACAGTGACCACTATTCACAGGCAGTGGGTAGTGAGTCTCTTTACTGATATTCACATTCGCCGGTAACATATTTTTTTCTGTGCGTGTGTTTTATTTTTTATTACTGGATTACTAATGGGGTTGTCTGATAGGTACCTTTCCATTATTAGTGCTGTTCTTACTTTGCTATTTTCTTTCTATCTAGCTATCGATCTAGCGATCTATTTATCTACCAAAGAGAGGCAAAAACGCAAGGAAAAACACAAGTGAGCTGAGGTGTGGGATTTATGTGGAAATTCACATACATGATTGCCTGAATAAACACTGGGAATGTGCCCTAACACTTGACATATAGTATTAGATGCAATTTCTGAGAGGGAATCAAACATGGGGGTAGTGGTATGTAACAGCAATATCAACACAGTCAGATTTTTTTTAAATATGCAAATGGTAAAATGCAATATTTATTAATGGGAATAAGCGGGCATATCATTAAAATTTGTTTTGCATAAATCAGAAGTACATGCATATAAATTATACTTTATAATCTACCTAACCTTATAAACAGTATAACATTTTCCTTTTCCTGTAAGTGTTATGGAAATGGTCTACATGTGCTTTTGTGTTATTGCTTTTTTCGTTTTTATAGTAATTTTATTTGTCTTTCAACATGGCACATTGCTTTGCTTTGTTTTAGGGCATGTGCACAACACCAGTTTTCTCATATGAATGCTCTCCATGGTTTTCACAAATAACACTTGAACCTATAATATTCTATGGGTCTGTGCACATATTCGATTTTTTTTTAGAGACATGTATGATTTTGATCTGAGTGTCAGATCAAAATCAGCCATGCAAGTCTATGGGTCTGTGAAAAAATTTGGACCCCCACTGAGATGACATCTGTCCGATTTTCACAAACTGACAGAATGGAGATGGTGAAGAAACTTTTTTTCTTTCTCCACATCTGAGAAAAACGGAATCCACTCTGAACGGAAAAATCAGACCGCTTTTCTCGGATGAGGAGACATCAGTTATTTGAATTTACCCTTAATGTGATTGTCCACTACTTGAGAACCTCATCTTACTCAATTTGGGACCTCAATCAAAATTTAAACAGTAGGCCCCGGCGCCATTCCAGCTATGGTGGCGTATCTGTTCCCAGAGAGTGATGTGACTTATGTCATGTGCAGGGTGCAGCCAATAATGCATGTCAACTCGTCAGCTGCAGCCATTACTATTTTGACAGGGTGAACTTCCGCCCTGATAGAATATTGATGAGCTGCAGCCATAGAGCTGTTCATTGGGTGCAGCCTGTGCCGGTCATCTCCTATCTAAGGCCGGCGTCACACTTGGCGTAAGACAATACGCCACGTATTATACGTCCGTACTACGGCCGTAATACGGAGAAATGTTCCCAAAATAGTGATCCGTAGTCAGGGTGTGTCAGCGTATTTTGCGCATGGCATCCTCCGTATGTAATCCGTATGGCATCCGTACTGCGAGATTTTCGCGCAGGCTTGCAAAACCGACATCTAATGGATTTATGTGCTCAAATGTTAGGGAAAACATATATACAGTATATATATATATATATATATATATATATATATATATATATGTCATTGAGACACATATATATATATATATATATTCTGTATTTAGATTTCATTCAGCGCGATATCTGTGAACAGCCGGTAATTCAATTGCCGGCTTTTCATTTCTCCTTCTCAAACCCGACAGGATATGAGACATGGTTTACATACAGTAAACCATCTCATATCCCCCTTTTTTTTTGCATATTCCACACTACTAATGTTAGTAGTGTGTATGTGCAAAATTTCAGCGCTGTAGCTGCTGAAATAAAGGGTTAAATTGCGGAAAAAATTGGCGTGGGCTCCCGCGCAATTTTCTCCGCCAGAATGGTAAAGCCAGTGACTGAGGGCAGATATTAATAGCCTAGAGAGGGTCCATGGTTATTGGCCCCCCCGTGGCTAAAAACATCTGCCCCCAGCCACCCCAGAAAAGGCACATCTGGAAGATGCGCCTATTCTGGCACTTGGCCACTCTCTTCCCACTCCCTGTAGCGGTGGGCTATGGGGTAATGAAGGGTTAATGCCACCTTGCTATTGGAAGGTGACATTAAGCCAGATTAATAAAGGAGAGGCGTCAATTATGACACCTATCCATTATTAATCCAATTGTTGGAAAGGGTTAAAAAAACACACACACACATGATTTAAAAGTAGTTTAATGAAATAAACACAGCGGTTGTTGTAATAATTTATTGTTCTCACAATCCATTTCCAGGCCCTCGCTTGGCAAAATAATTAACGCACACGATACATACCTTCTGATGTCAGATCACGTCCCACGAAGTAATCCATCTGAAGGGGTTAACTAATATTACAGGCACGAGCTGCGATAAACCACTCGCTCGTGCCTGTAATCCCCGGGTGCTGAAAGGAAAGCAGTGATCTATACTTACATTCAGTCGCGGTGATGCGCCCTCTGGTGGATGTTCTCATGAACTGCAGCCTGGGAACTTTTTCCCACGCTCCAGGTCATATGAGGACATCCACCAGGGGGCGCATCACCGCGACTGAAGGAAATGTAGGTCAATGACCTACATTTCATTCATTCGCCGGGGGATTACAAGCAGGAGCACACCGCTGCATTTAGCAGGGCTCCTGCCTGTAATATTAGTTAACCCCTTCAGATGGATTACATCGTGGGACGTGATCTGACATCAGAAGGTATGTATCTTGTGCGTTTATTATTTTGCCAAGCGAGGGTTTGCAAATGGATTGCGAGAACAATAAATTATTACAACAACCGCTGTGTTTATTTCATTAAAATCCTTTTTAGGGTATGTCTCCACGTTCAGGATTGCATCAGTCTTTGGTCAGGATTTTATGCAAGTAAAATCCTGACCAAAACTGCACCTGAGGTCACTGGCAGGTCACCTGTGGTGTACCTGCGTGTTTTGCTCATAGTAGCAACATGCAGCGTTTTGAAAAAACGCACAACGCATGCGTTTTCGCGGCAAAAACGCATGCGTTTTTAAACGCATAGTGGAGTCTGGATTTCATAAAATCCCATCCACTATGCTGTAACATCTGGACGCTGCGTTTTTGACGCAGCAGAAAAACGCAGCGTCAAAAACGCAGCGTTTCCTGAACGTGGAAACATACCCTTAATCATGTGTGTGTGTGTTTTTTAACCCTTTCAAACAATTGGATTAATAATGGATAGGTGTCATAATTGACGCTTCTCCATTATTAATCTGGCTTAATGTCACCTTACAATAGCAAGGTGGCATTAACCCTTCATTACCCCATATCCCACCGCTACAGGGAGTGGGAAGAGAGTGGCCAAGTGCCAGAATAGGCGCATCTTCCAGATGTGCCTTTTCTGGGGTGGCTGGGGGCAGATGTTTGTAGCCACGGGGGGGCCAATAACCATGGACCCTCTCCTGGCTATTAATATCTGCCCTCAGTCACTGGCTTTACTACTCTGGCGGAGAAAATTGCGCGAGAGCCCACGCCAATTTTTTCCGCCATTTAACCCTTTAATTTAATAGCTAGAGCCCCCAAATTGTGCACACAGACACTTGTTACATTAGTGAAGAGGAATATGTAATAAAAGAAGGGATATGAGATGGTTTACTGTATGTAAACCATGTCTCATATCATGTCGGGTTTGTGAAGGAGAAGGAAAAAGCCGGCAATTGAATTAGAGGCTTTTAAGCTATCGAGCGCTGCATTAAATATAAATATACATATATAGGTGTCTCACTGACATATATATGTATATATACCTATTCTATGTGTATATATCTTCTCTATTCTAACCTGTCAGTGTGATTTTACTGTACACCGCGCTGAATTACCTGCTTTTCAAAGGACACCGGTGCGTAAAAATCGGACAGAACTCGCATGGTGCGAGTGCTGTGCGATTTTTTTCCCGCACCCATTGACTTGCATTGGCGAGTCTAGTCCGAGAATCGCAGCAATACGCAGCATGCTGCAAATTTTTTCTCGGCCGATCCAGATTTTTCTCAGTCCGATTTCGGCTGAGAAAAAAATCGCAAATGAAAAGACACCTATTAAATAGCATTGGTCCGAGTGCAATCCGATTTTTTTATCGGATTGCACGCATCCGTTTTCCTCGCAAGTGGAAAGGGACCCTTATACCTTTTCCTTGAGGGTGTAGTTTCCTAAGGCTACTTTCACACTAGCATTTTTGGCTGTACGTCGCAATGCGTCATTTAGGAGAAAAAACGCATCCTGCAAAGTTGTCTGCAGGATGCGTTTTTTCCCCATAGACTAACATTACCAACGCATTGCGACGTATCGCCACACGTCGCAACCGTCGTGCGATGGTTGCGTCGTGTTTTGGCGGACCGCCGGAACAAAAAAAGTTACATGTAATGTTTTTTTGTGTGTCGAGTCCGCCATTTTCGACCGCGCATGCGCGGATGAAACTCCGCCCCCTCCTCCCCGGACCTTGCAATGAACGTCGGTCATTTATTTCACAGCATGCGTCGGTACGTCGGCCCGACGCACTTCGACGGCCCCGTACCGACGCTAGTGTGAAAGCAGCCTTAACGGGTAATTTGTGTAGTGGGGAGAGAGGTTTCTGCAGTTCTGACATCACAGGGGTCGCTCAATTAAAGCAACATTTTGTTTGCAATCTGTTCCAGCAAATAATGCGCTCCAAATGTCAATTGACTCTCCTTCCCTCCAAGGCCTTCCCTGTGCTCAAACAGTTGTTTTTGACCACATATGGGGTATCGGCGTATACTCAGAAGAAATGAAACAAATTGTGTGGTATACGTATATTCTTGTAAAAATGTAGTTTTTAAAATGGGATCACTTGTGTTTTGTTTTGCTTTTTTGGCACCACAGGGCTCTAAATCTAACACGGCGCCTGCAAACTATTGCCCTTATAGTAGTTTTTGACAACATATGGGGCATCGGCATACTTAGAAGAAATTGTACAACAAATTGCGGGGTCCATTTTCTACTTTTACCTTTGTGAGATGAGGAATTTATGGCTAAAGCAACATTTTCTTGGAAATAGTAGTATTTCATTCTATGAAGAACTAGTGGGTTCAAGAAATTCATCACAAACTAGATGAGTTACTTGGAGGTGTAGATTCTAAAATGGGGTCATAAGGGGGTTTCTGCTGTTTTGGCATCTCAGGGACTCAGCAACTTTGACATTGCAATCTATTTCGCCAAATCTCAGTTCAAAAATTCAAATAGTGCCCCTCTTCTTATCAGTCCTGCTGTGTTCTCCGGCAGTAGTTTCTGACCACAAATGGGGTATCTGTGTACTCAGGACAAGTTGCACAACACATTTTCTCTTTTTTACCCATGTGAAATTGAGAAATTGGGGGCAACATTTTCGTGGAGAAAACATAATATTTCAGTTTCACAGCCCATTATTATAAAATTTTACAAAGCATCCATGGGTTCAAAAATTTCACTTCAACCCTATATAAATTAGGCAGAGGGGGACAGTTTACAATATGGGTGACTTGTGAGGAGGTGTACGCTATTTACGCTTACCAAATGCGACATGGTTCTACCAAAAATTGTGCTGGAAGTCATATGATGTTCCTTCCCTTCCAAGCCCTGCTGTATTCTCAAAAGATATATTATGTAGGTGTGTCTTTTGGTTATAGGAATGTGTAAAAGAACATTCCTGTCATGTTGAAAAATCAATTTTCTTTTGACTTTTTCTCTAAAATTATGTATATGTCCACTAGAGATCCAGTCAACATATTTACTTTTCAAAATTGTTTCTCAATCTGTAGATTTATTCTGTTATTATTATTACGTTTGAATAGATCATTGAAGAAAAATGGAAGAATGGGGGGTGGAAATGGATGTGGGTGTAGTATAACTCCTTAAGGTACCTTCACACTAAGCGACGCTGCAGCGATACAGACAACGATGCCGATCGCTGCAGCGTCGCTGTTTAGTCGTTGTGTGGTCGCTGGAGAGCTGTCACACAGACGGCTCTCCAGTGACCAACGATGCCGAAGTCCCCGGGTAACCAGGGTAAACATCGGGTTACTAAGCGCAGGGCCGCGCTTAGTAACCCGATGTTTACCCTGGTTACCATTGTAAAAGTAAAAAAAAAAACACATACTCACATTCCGGTGCCCGGCGTCTGCTTCCCTGCACTCCTCCTGCATCCTGTGTCAGCGCCGAACATCTCCGGCATCTCCCACAGAGCAGAGCGGTGACGTCACCGCTCTGCTTTACGGCCGGCACTTACACAGGATGCAGGAGGAGTGCAGGGAAGCGGACGCCGGGCACCGGAATGTGAGTATGTGTTTTTTTTTTTTACTTTTACAATGGTAACCAGGGTAAACATTGGGTTACTAAGCGTGGCCCTGCGCTTAGTAACCCGATGTTTACCCTGGTTACCAGTGAAGACATCGCTGGATCGGTGTCACACACACCGATTCAGCGATGTCAGCGGGAGATCCAGCGACGAAATAAAGTTCTGGACTTTCAGCAACGACTAGCGATCTCACAGCGGGATCCTGATCGCTGCTGCGTGTCAAACACAACTATATCGCTATCCAGAACGCTGCAACGTCACGGATCGCTATCGTTATCGTTGTAAAGTCACTTAGTGTGAAGGTACCTTTACCCTAGAGCAAAAATAGACATTTTGGTGGCTATAGTTGAGAAGACATAGCATTGTATCTTAATTAACCAGACGTCTATTTTTAGCAAGCCAGTAAGAATAGACTGCTAATTATATGTGGATTTTTGAATTTATGTGTTTCTTTCTGGTTGGTCCAGAAAACAGACTTCTGCTTGTGTAAACCTGTAATATTGATTTGTAAGTTGACATTTGATGTAGCATATTGTGCTCTTATCCTTGATGACTAGTGATGTTTGCTGATATGCTAATTACACATTGTCAATGCAAGCTAGTTTGTTGTCTTCCAAAACAGGAGGAAAACTATGCAAATAGATTACATAATCAAACAATGTGAGCTGGTCCTCACCATTCTTCCCTTTATCTGTGAATGCTGGATTGAAGGACACTTGTTAATCATAAAAATAGGTTATATGCCTCTGTACAAAAGAGCCAGAAATTCATCCAAGATATCCAAACAGCCAGAGACTCTACAGGATTACAGCCAAGACATCATGGCTCCATCGCGAGGGACACAGATTTGTCATTCTACAGGACGCCAGCTTAAGGGACCTCAACCCCAGCTGGAAGAAAACAGATCTGTTCCATTGACCATCGCTGAATCATGGATACGTTTGTGAAAACCAGGTTGGGTACTGTCGGTCACCTGGGGAACCTATGGATACATTTGGAGAAAGCCAGGATTGAGACCTGCTGGTCGCCTGGCTCCATGGAGATGTTCGGAGAAGCCAGGTTGTGACCCTCCGGTCAACTGGCCTTGTACCTGAATGTACTGTCATCTTTCTTAGATTGTCATTACCTCCTCTCTGTGTGCATGTCACAGGTGGGGTAGTCGACCCTTGGAGCTCTGAAGTAACAGCTGCTCTTATGAGTCAGCGGAAGTGTGAGACTAATGTGCACCATCTTGGGGTATTTTTCTGGGACTGTTCTACATGTTATCTGCTTTTTTTGTGGTTCAATAAAGTATTGCCACACTGTTTTACCTCCACCCTGTGTTGTCTGAGTAGCGTTATGCCCATGGTGAAAGGAGTTCGGGCGTGCGGTGGGATGATCCCCGGTCCATGACCGGTGCCAACTTACACATGTACACGTTGAGTAAAATTTCTGCTCCATGTCTGCAGCGTCTTTTGCCTCTGTTTTTGCCCTGCATTTTTTCTATACATTTTTGCCCTGCATTTTTGCCTGCGTTTTTGTCCTGTGTTTTTGACTGATTTAACTCAATGGTGAAAAACACAGGGCAAAAGCGCACAGAGAATTGACATGCTGTAGATTATTTTCTGTACCAAATCTGCAAGTCAAAACTACTTAACGTGTGCATGACACAGGTTTCTCATTCAGTTTGCTGGCATCAGGAATGCTTCAGGTTTATCTAGAAAATCTTCAAGGAAAAAACACACCAAAAATGCACCAAATCTGCAATGTGTGCACACAGCCTAACAGCTTTCTTTCTTGACTGTCTCATTATCATTCTACTGTAGCTTTGCTTTTCTAATGAGAAATATCTAACTTGTGCCTTTTCTATTTTTCTTGATTTAGATGTGAGGCAATTCGACTGTCCATATATATGTGAGAATTTTTTTCTACAATTATGTACAAATTGCAGTGTCATTCTCAATTGCATTTTTAGAGGATATTTGCTTATAACATCAATTTGAGCATTAGTCTAGTTTGTCTAGTTTGTCAAACTTTACGTTTTGTACTATTACTATGCATAACATATTCAGTCACAGTCAACATTTAGCCTGATTTAACCTCTACAGAAATAACCGAAGAGCTTAATTTACAATGCTACTAATCCCTGCCATTCTGTGTGTGATCTTTTATCAAAACCCAGAATTGTCTGAACCATGCTGAGAGCTTATACTTCAATAATTGTTCTTACTATATACAGTTTGAAGCTCTATTTTGATATGTGTATACACATATTTAGAGATATTTATTTATTTAGTTTTTTTCATTTATTACTATGAGTTAACCCCTTTCCGACATTGGGCGTAATAATACACCCACGTCAGACTTCCTCCCTTTAATATGGGCTCTGGCGGTGAGTCCACATCTTTCACAGCACATGTCAGCTGTTTTGAATAGCTGACATGTGCCTCTAATAGCTGCGGGTGGAATCGTGATCCACCCGCAGCTGCTAAGTGCCGATGTCAATCTCTGAAAGCGGCATTTAACTCGCGCTTCCGGTAAGCGCGCCGGAAATCCTACCCATCGGTGACCCCGTCACGTGATTGCGTGTCACCGATGGGTTGGCATGACAACCAGAGGTCTCCAGCAGACCTCTATGGTTGTCATTGCCGTATTGCTATGTGCGCTGCCTGGTGGTTGGCTGTTGTGAACTCTGTTTTCAGGCTCCCTCTTGTGGTCACTGGTGGTATGGTGTGACTTTTGCTTTGGGCTCCCCCTGGTGGCTTTGTTTGTTATCCTGCTGGTCTCTGGCTATCAGCTGGTTCGTTATCCTCTGGGAGGTTCCTATATAGCTCTGTTTCACTTCCACTTGTTGCCGGCTGTCGATGTAATCAGTGCTACTCAGATTCTGTCTGACTACCTCGCTCCCAGTCCATCCAGGACAAGCTAAGTTTTTTTTGCTCATTTTTTGATCAGCAGTGTTTATCATGTTTTCTTGTCCAGCTTGCTAAAATGTGATTCCCTCGCTTGCTGGATGCTCTAGTGGACTGAGTTTCTCCCCACACACCATTAGTTGGTGCGTGGGTTCTTGAAATCTCAGGATGGATATTTTGTAAGGGTTTTTTATTGATCGCATAGACCCCTGCTCTATTTTCTGCTTTCTAGTACTAGTGGGCCTCTTTTGCTGAATCTGATTTCATCCCTATGTATGTGCCTTCTTCTTACTTCACCGTTAATATTTGTTGGGGGCTTCTATATCTTTGGGGATTATTTCTCTGGAGGCAAGCGAGGTCTTTCTTTCTCTTTAGGGGTAGCTAGTTCCTCAGGCTGGCTCGAGACGTCTAGGTATTTTTTAGGCACGTTCACCGGCTACCTCTAGTTGTGTTGGATAGGTTCAGATTTGCGATCAGTCCAGTTACCATCTCCCTAGAGCATGTCCTTAGTTTATTCACTTGCTGGTCTATTCGTGATCCTCAGCCACTAAGGATCATAACAGTACAGCCGGCCCATAAAGTGTTAACTGCATGGCAGAAGCAGGAGAAAAGAAGCCTTGAGAATTTTTTTTTTTTTGTTGCCGTGTGTCTAGCTGCTGTGGCTAGCTTCTCTCCTCCTCTTAATCTTGGTGTGGCTCTGAGTTCAGCTGCTGACATGGATGTCCAGAGCTTGGCTTCCAGTCTGGATCATCTTGCTGCTAGGGTTCAAAGTATTCAGGATTTTGTTGTTCACAGTCCTATGTCAGAGCCTAGAATACCTATTCCGGAGTTGTTTTCTGGAGATAGATCTAGGTTCCTGAATTTTAGGAACAATTGTAAGTTGTTTCTTTCTTTGAAACCTCGTTCCTCTGGTGATGCCGTTCAGCAAGTTAAGATTATCATTTCCTTTTTGCATGGTGACCCTCAAGATTGGGCCTTCGCATTGGCGCCAGGGGATCCTGCATTGCTTAGTGTAGATGCGTTTTTTCTAGCCCTTGGATTGCTCTATGAGGAACCTAATCTTGAGAACCAGGCTGAAAAAACGTTATTGGCCCTCTCGCAGGGGCAAGATGAAGCAGAGGTGTACTGCCAGAATTTTCGGAAATGGTCGCTTATTCAGTGGAATGAGTGTGCCCTGGCTGCAAATTTCAGAGAAGGTCTTTCTGAAGCCATTAAGAATGTCATGGTGGGGTTCCCTACGCCTGCAGGTCTGAATGAGTCAATGACTCTGGCCATTCAGATTGATCGGCGTTTGCGGGAGCGCAAACCTGTGCACCATTTGGCGGTGTCTTCTGAACAGACACCTGAATCTATGCAATGTGACAGAATTCTGACCAGAAGTGAACGGCAAAATTATAGACGGCAAAATGGGTTGTGCTTTTACTGTGGTGACTCAGCTCATGTTATCTCAGCATGCTCTAAGCGCAAAAAAAAGGTTGATAAATCTGTCACCATTGGTACTTTACAGCCTAAGTTCATTTTGTCTGTTACCCTGATTTGTTCCCTGTCATCTTACCCGGTTAATGCTTTTGTAGATTCAGGTGCCGCCCTGAGTCTGATGGATTGGTCATTTGCCAGGCGCTGTGGTTTTGATTTGGAGCCTTTAAAATTCCCTATTCCACTAAGGGGAATTGATTCTACACCATTGGCTACGAATAGACCTCAGTACTGGACACAAGTGACCATGTGCATGACTCCTGTTCATCAGGAGGTGATTCGCTTTCTTGTACTGCATAATTTGCATGATGTCGTCGTGTTGGGTCTACCATGGTTGCAGACTCATAATCCAGTCCTGGATTGGAAAGCTATGTCGGTGTCAAGTTGGGGTTGTCAGGGAATTCATGGTGACGCTCCTGTGGTGTCAATTGCTTCGTCCACTCCTTCTGAAGTCCCTACGTTTTTGTCAGACTACCAGGATGTATTTGAGGAGCCCAAACTCAATTCTCTACCTCCTCACAGGGACTGTGATTGTGCTATAAATTTGATTCCTGGTAGTAAGTTTCCTAAGGGACGACTTTTCAATTTATCTGTGCCTGAGCATGCTGCCATGCGGAGTTATATAAAGGAGTCTTTAGAGAAGGGACATATTCGCCCGTCCTCATCCCCTCTTGGTGCAGGATTCTTTTTTGTGGCTAAAAAGGATGGTTCCCTGAGACCCTGTATTGATTATCGCCTTTTGAATAAAATCACGGTCAAATTTCAGTATCCTTTGCCATTGTTAACGGATTTGTTTGCTCGCATTAGGGGGTCTAGTTGGTTCACCAAGATAGATCTTCGTGGTGCGTATAACCTTGTGCGTATAAAACAGGGTGATGAATGGAAAACTGCATTTAATACGCCTGAAGGCCATTTTGAGTACTTGGTGATGCCTTTTGGACTTTCTAATGCTCCTTCAGTCTTTCAGTCCTTTATGCATGACATCTTCCGTGAATATCTGGATAAGTTTATGATTGTGTATCTGGATGATATTCTGTTTTTTTCGGATGATTGGGAGTCTCATGTTAAGCAGGTCAGGATGGTCTTTCAGGTCCTGCATGACAATGCTTTATTTGTGAAGGGCTCAAAATGTCTTTTTGGAGTCCAGAAGATTTCTTTTTTGGGTTTTATTTTTTCTCCTACTATTGAGATGGACCCAGTCAAGGTTCAGGCTATTCATGACTGGACGCAGCCTACTTCTGTTAAGAGTCTTCAGAAGTTCTTGGGTTTTGCTAATTTTTACCGTCGCTTCATAGCTAATTTTTCTGGCGTTGTTAAGCCTTTGACGGATTTGACCAAGAAGGGTTCTGATGTGACTAATTGGTCTTCTGCGGCTGTGGAGGCCTTTCGGGAGTTGAAGCGTCGGTTTTCTTCGGCTCCGGTCTTATGTCAGCCAGATGTCTCACTTCCCTTCCAGGTGGAGGTTGATGCTTCCGAGATTGGAGCGGGGGCTGTTTTGTCGCAGAGAAGCCCCGATGGCTCTGTGATGAAGCCCCGATGGCTCTGTGATGAAGCCATGTGCTTTCTTTTCAAGAAAGTTTTTGCCTGCCGAGCGGAATTATGATGTCGGTAATCGGGAGCTGTTGGCTATGAAGTGGGCATTTGAAGAGTGGCGACATTGGCTCGAGGGAGCTAGACATCGTGTGGTGGTCTTGACTGATCACAAGAATTTGATTTATCTCGAGTCGGCCAAGCGGCTGAATCCCAGACAGGCTCGTTGGTCGTTGTTTTTCTCTCGTTTTGATTTCATGGTCTCGTACCTGCCGGGTTCGAAGAATGTGAAGGCTGATGCTCTTTCTAGGAGTTTTGTGCCTGACTCTCCTGGAGATTCAGAGCCGGCTGGTATCCTTAGAGAAGGGGTGATTTTGTCTGCCATCTCCCCAGATTTGCGATGTGTGCTGCAAGAGTTTCAGGCGGATAGACCTGACCACTGTCCACTGGAGAGAATGTTTGTCCCGGATAGATGGACCAACAGAGTCATCTCCGAGGTTCATTCTTCGGTGTTGGCGGGCCATCCTGGAATATTTGGTACCAGAGACTTGGTGGCCAGGTCTTTTTGGTGGCCTTCCTTGTCGCGGGATGTGCGTTCCTTTGTGCAGTCTTGTGGAATTTGTGCTCGGGCTAAGCCTTGCTGTTCTCGTGCCAGTGGTTTGCTGTTACCTTTGCCTGTCCCGAAGAGGCCTTGGACGCACATTTCCATGGATTTTATTTCAGATCTCCCTGTCTCTCAGAGAATGTCTGTCATCTGGGTGGTGTGTGATCGTTTTTCTAAGATGGTCCATTTGGTGCCCTTACCTAAGTTGCCTTCCTCCTCCGAGTTGGTTCCACTGTTTTTTCAAAATGTGGTTCGTTTGCACGGGATTCCTGAGAACATTGTTTCTGACAGAGGATCCCAGTTTGTGTCTAGATTTTGGCGGACCTTTTGTGCTAAGTTGGGCATTGAATTGTCTTTTTCGTCGGCCTTCCATCCTCAGACGAATGGCCAAACCGAGCGAACTAATCAGACCTTGGAGACTTATTTAAGATGTTTTGTTTCTGCTGACCAGGACGACTGGGTTACTTTTTTGCCGTTGGCCGAGTTTGCCCTTAATAATCGGGCTAGTTCTGCTACTTTGGTTTCTCCTTTTTTTTGTAATTCGGAGTTTCATCCTCGTTTTTCCTCGGGTCAGGTGGAGCCTTCTGACTGTCCTGGAGTGGATGTTGTGGTGGATAGGTTGCATCAGATTTGGAATCATGTGGTGGACAATTTGAAGCTGTCACAAGAGAAGGCTCAGCTCTTTGCCAACCGCCGTCATTGTGTGGGTCCCCGACTTCGCGTTGGGGACTTGGTGTGGTTGTCTTCTCGCTTCATTCCTATGAAGGTCTCCTCTCCTAAGTTCAAGCCTTGGTTTATCGGTCCTTATAAGATTCTGGAAGTCCTTGGCCCTGTGTCATTTCGTCTGGACCTCCCGGCATCATTTGCTATTCATAATGTGTTCCATCGCTCCTTGTTGCGGAGGTATGTGGTGCCTGTGGTTCCTCCGGTTGAGCCTCCTGCCCCGGTGCTGGTTGAGGGAGATTTGGAATACGTGGTGGAGAAGATCTTGGATTCTCGTATTTCTAGACGGAGGCTCCAGTATTTGGTCAAGTGGAAGGGCTATGGTCAGGAGGATAATTCTTGGGTTGTCACCTCTGATGTTCATGCGGCCGATTTGGTTCGTGCCTTCCATGTGGCTCATCCTGATCGCCCTGATGGTTTTCATGAGGGTTCGGTGACCCCTCCTTAAGGGGGGGGTACTGTTGTGAACTCTGTTTTCAGGCTCCCTCTTGTGGTCACTGGTGGTATGGTGTGACTTTTGCTTTGGGCTCCCCCTGGTGGCTTTGTTTGTTATCCTGCTGGTCTCTGGCTATCAGCTGGTTCGTTATCCTCTGGGAGGTTCCTATATAGCTCTGTTTCACTTCCACTTGTTGCCGGCTGTCGATGTAATCAGTGCTACTCAGATTCTGTCTGACTACCTCGCTCCCAGTCCATCCAGGACAAGCTAAGTTTTGTTTGCTCATTTTTTGATCAGCAGTGTTTATCATGTTTTCTTGTCCAGCTTGCTAAAATGTGATTCCCTCGCTTGCTGGATGCTCTAGTGGACTGAGTTTCTCCCCACACACCATTAGTTGGTGCGTGGGTTCTTGAAATCTCAGGATGGATATTTTGTAAGGGTTTTTTATTGATCGCATAGACCCCTGCTCTATTTTCTGCTTTCTAGTACTAGTGGGCCTCTTTTGCTGAATCTGATTTCATCCCTATGTATGTGCCTTCTTCTTACTTCACCGTTAATATTTGTTGGGGGCTTCTATATCTTTGGGGATTATTTCTCTGGAGGCAAGCGAGGTCTTTCTTTCTCTTTAGGGGTAGCTAGTTCCTCAGGCTGGCTCGAGACGTCTAGGTATTTTTTAGGCACGTTCACCGGCTACCTCTAGTTGTGTTGGATAGGTTCAGATTTGCGATCAGTCCAGTTACCATCTCCCTAGAGCATGTCCTTAGTTTATTCACTTGCTGGTCTGTTCGTGATCCTCAGCCACTAAGGATCATAACAGTTGGCGCTCATAGCAAGTGAGCATTTCTGCTACATACAGGTGACCTGATCATCGCTTGTATGTAGCAGAGCCGATTGGGTTATGACAGCTTCTAGTTTCCCATGGAGACTATTAAAGCATGCAAAAAGTAAACAAAAATGTTTTGAGAAATAAGAAAAAATAAAAAAATATAAAAACTCAAATCACTCCCCTTTCGTCCCCTTCAAAATAAAACAATAAAAATTAAAATCAAACATACAGATGTTTGTTATCACCGCTTTCAGAATCGCCCGATCTATCAATATAAAAAAAGAATTAACCTGATCGCTAAAAGGTGGAACGAGAAAAAAGTCAAAACGCCAGAATTAACTTTTTTTTGTCTCGACTACATTGCAATAAAATGTAATAACGGGCAATCAAAAGATCGTATCTACACCAAACTTTTATCAATAAAACATCAGCTTGGCACGCAAGAAATAAGTCCTCACCCAGCCCAAAATCCTGAAAAATGGAGACGATACAGGTCTAGGAAACTGGCGCTATTTTTTTTTTAACCAAAGTTTGATTTTTTTTTCACCACTTATATAAAAAAGAACCTAAACATGTTTGGTGTCTATGAACTCGTAATGACCTGGAGAATCTTAGTGGCAGGTCAGTTTTAGCATTTAGTGAACATGGTAAAAAAAAACAACTGTGGGATTGCACTTCTTTTGCAATTTCAGCGCACTTTGAAGTTTTTTCCCATTTTCCAGTGCATGATATGTTAAAACCAATGATGTCATTCAAAAGTACAACTTGTCCTGCAAAAAACAAGCCCTCAAATGGCCATTTTGACAGAAAAATAAAAAAGTTATGGCTCTGGGAAGAAGGGGAGCCAAAAACGAAAACGCAAAAACAGAAAATGGCCTGGGGGTTATGGGGTTAAAATCCGTCTTCTGGTCAAATTGGTCGCTGTTCAATGTTGTATGTTTTATGAAATTCTCAGGTCTTGGCAAATTGGACCAATTTGTGAATTGTATGTCAAAGCTTACATGTTCACAACAGAAACAGAAAGAGTAAGCTCTAAAATATTGGACAAATACTCCAAACCATAATATGTTTAAGAACCACAGCTGAAGTAAAGATGAGTGTAGTAGCCTGCAAATCATACAGAGATTCAACTGATAGAGGGAGCGATAGATAGGAGAGGTGCAAGCAGCAGCAGTGCTAGACTTAGATTGATCAGTGATATGGTATGTTCACACTACCATATTTTTAGTCTATCTTGAGAAATCACTGTGCTTGATTGTCAAAAGCAACTGTATGGAGTTCCGTATTTGCATTTCTTCTGCAATCATTTTTGTTTAGGGGTAATATCTTTAAAAAAAAAAAATTCCCCAAAATCCATACATTTTGGTGAAACTGTGTACCTCATAAAGTGTGCGTACCACAATTTTTTTTTTAGCATATCTGTTTTAATAGTCAAATTTTTCATCCATTTATGCAATACCAATACAGGAGCTTGTAGCAGATGCTGGCTTTTTAGTCGTGAAAAAACATGCCCTCATACAAGTATGTTGCAACAAAAAAAATAATTTAGTCCCTGTAATGTGACAATTAAAAAAATGAAAGCGAAAAATGGTAGTGAGGCAAATGGGGTTAAAAAAGCTTAAGCATAGATAAATTCACATAAACAAAAGCATTGTAAATGTCAAAAGATACCATAATGTAGTGGTGGTGAACCTATGTACATGTGCCAGAGGGGGCACGCAGAGCCCTTCCTGTGGGCATGCTCGCCATCACCTCAGCAATAGCGCAGTTCCGCACCAGTGAGGGTGAGGAGCCCGGCGACGCTAGCCACTACTTCATCTGGCACACGAACTTGCTGGGTCCATGCGCCACAATACACACTGTTGGCCAATCAGAGGCCAGCAGCTGATGTCAGTGTACACATGACTGGGCACATGGCAGTGACATCATGCACCCCTGTTGCTTGGACACTGATGTCATCTGCCGGCTTCAGAAGATGACGTGGCGTGGCAGGGGAGAGTAAGGAAGGTGAGTAGCAGTGTTTTTTTTGTTTTTTTTTCCTATGCGTTTAAAAGCAGGATGGGGGCATATACCTGGATAGGAAGCATATTCCTTTATATCTGCAGTCTGGTACCCCTGCTCCTGTATGTGGCTGCTCTCTGCTGCCTCTGCATGCTCTATGCTGACCCACTTGCATTCTGTAAGAGTTGTTTTTTCTCACCCACAATCTCAGGTTAAATTGCCGTGGTTTTGGGTTGCAGTTTGGGCTCTAAAAGATTCGCCATCACTGCCATAGTGCGTAAGACAGCCCAGGAGAACTCGGAGTAACTGCTCTGTGTTTAACATTTAGCAGGAGGGAAATTAAGAACCAGGATTGTAAAGATTCATTAATTCCTATATGTTTTCTAAAACTATGAACATTTTTCCAAGATCTATAAAAAAAAAAAAATGTGTGAATTTTTTTAGCCTGGACAATGTTGTGCAGAGTAGTGTGTTTGTGGAATATTATCCTGTAAAAAAAAGTAAAAGGATAATTTGGCAACCTTTTGCGTGCGACTCTTGTGCCGTATGAATTTGCTTTCCTCTAGGGACAACACACGGTGCACTTAAGATCTGCAACCATTCCTGGACCATTCTCGTGGCATCTCCTGCTTAGATGGTAGTATAAGTGAGTTAAGGCTTGGACTGGCCCACAGGAGAACAGGAGAATCCTCCGGTGGGCCCCTGTTCAAGAGTGGACCATCACTCTCTTATATGAGCTGTATTTGTCAAAATATACGTGAATTACTATGCACAGACAAAAGCAGCATCTTATTCATTTAACAATCTACCCAATTCATTGTTATATACATTTGAGATTGAGGATAATGTCACATTTATGTGTAGCTGAAAAGTGGGCCCTTGGCACTCCAGTCTGACACTGAGTGAGTACCACATGTTGCTGGAACCCTACAGATTGGGACTAGGGTTGAGCGAAACGGATCGTTCATTTTCATAAGTCGCCGACTTTTGGCAAAGTCGGCGTCTCATGAAACCGAGCCGATCCCTGTGTGGGGTCTGCCATGCGGTACGCGACTTTCGCGCCAAAGTCGCGTTTCAATGACGCTAAAAGCGCCATTTCTCAGCCAATGAAGGTGGACGCAGAGTGTGGGCAGCGTGATGACATAGATCTCAGTCCCCACCATCTTAGAGAAGGGCATTGCAGTGATTGGCTTGCTTTCTGCGGCGTCACAGGGGCTATAAAGGGGCGTTCCCGCCGACCGCCATCTTACTGCTGCTGATCTGAGCGTAGGGAGAGGTTGCTGCAGCTTCTTCGGAAGCAGGGATAGTGATAGGCAGGGTACATAAAGCTACAAACCGCTTGTGCTGTAGCGATTTCTACTGTCCAACACCACCTTTTGATTGTAGGGACAGTGGAAGCTACATTTTTTTTTCCTCAGCGCTGTAGCTCATTGGGCTGCCCTAGAAGGCTTCCTGACCCTGATAGCTGCGTTGCTGTTCCTGTGTGTACGCCGCTGTGCAAACCAACTGCTTTTTTCAAAGCACAAATCCTGTTTTTCCTTCCTTTCTGCACAGCTATCTTGTGTGTTTGTCCACACTTTTGTGTGCAGCAGTCCTTTTTATAGCTGCCTGCCATACTTTTCTGAGATAACTGCAGGGAGATAAATATTGGCAAGTCTGCCTCCGTGCCATTGCTGTGTGTGGTATCTGTCTCTCATTGTGTGCCACCGAAAACACTGTGTAATACTTGGCCATTTTTTTTTGGGGGGGGTACATTCTCCCTTTTCCAAAAAAAAATTTGTGGGAGATAAATATTGGCAAGTCTGCCTCCGTGCCATTGCTGTGTGTGGCATCTGTCTGTCATTGTGTGGCACCGAAAACACTGTGTAATACTTGGCCATTTTTTTTTGGGGGGGTACATTCTCCCTTTTCCCCAAAAAAAATTAGTGGGAGATAAATATTGGCAAGTCTGCCTCCGTGCCATTGCTGTGTGTGGCATCTGTCTGTCATTGTGTGGCACCGAAAACACTGTGTAATACTTGGCCATTTTTTTTTGGGGGGGGGTACATTCTCCCTTTTCCCCAAAAAAAATTAGTGGGAGATAAATATTGGCAAGTCTGCCTCCGTGCCATTGCTGTGTGTGGTATCTGTCTCTCATTGTGTGCCACCGAAAACACTGTGTAATACTGGGCCTTTTTTTTGGGGGGGGGGGTAAATTCTCCCTTTTAAAAAAAAAAATAATTAGTGGGAGATAAATATTGGCAAGTCTGCTTGAGTGCTGCTCCTGTGTGTGCCATATGTCTCAAATTATTGGGGCACAGAAAGCCTAGTGTGTAACATTGGGCCTGATTTTCCTTTCAGTGTCAGGCACCTATAAAGGTATATATAAATCCTACAGAATTTTGAGTTCACCTTATAAGTTGTTTTACAGTAACAAATAGCGTTACTTTGGTTACGTTTTGCAAACAATGAGGAAGTCTAGTGGAAGAGGTCGTGGCCGTGGGCGGTCGTTGTCAGCTGGTAATGATGGTAGTGGTGGTGGAGCATCAGGTGGTCGTGGTAAAAGCAGTACAGCACCTAAGTCTCGAGTTGTTGAGCCAGGTTCGTTGTCTGGCTACACAAGGCCTCGAACGCTCTCTTTTCTGGGAGTAGGAAAACCACTTTTGAAGCCGGAGCAGGAGGAACAAGTATTGGCTTTCATTGCTGACTCTGCCTCTAACTCTTTCGCCTCCTCCTCGGAAAGTGCCAAATGTCAGAGCAGTGCATCGTCAGTGGATGCTCCCTGTCAGGAACAAGTCGATTCCTTGTGTCCTTCACCCAGAACAACAGAGAAGGATGCGTCAGTCGACACAACAGGTTACTCCATGGAGCTCTTTACACATACCGTTCCTGGGTTACACAGTGAAACAGTTAACAGGCCATGCCCATTAGAAGTTGAATCGGACATGGAGTGCACAGATGCACAACCACAGCCAGATTACTATGCTGTTCCTTTGACTCAGACCAGAACATTGCCCTCACAGTGTACTGAGGCAGAATCAAACCCAGCGGAGACTATGGTGCCCCGTCACGAACGCTATACCACCGGCTTACACGGTGACACAGATGAAGTTGCACACGACATAGAAGAGGAGGTCATAGATGACCCAGTTGTTGACCCCGATTGGCAGCCATTGGGGGAACAGGGTGCAGGCGGCAGTAGTTCAGAAGCGGAGGAGGAGGAGCTGCAGCAGGCATCAACATCACAACAGGTTCCATCTACCGTGCCCATATCTGGCCAAAAACGCGTGGCAAAACCAAAACCTGTTGGAGGACAGCGTGGCCATCCGGTTAAAGAAGCTCAGTCTGCAATGCCTGAAAAGTTATCCGATAGTAGAAAGAGTGCAGTCTGGCATTTTTTTTAAACAACATCCAAATGATCAGCGCAAAGTCATCTGTCAAAAATGTTCAACTACCTTAAGCAGAGGTCAGAATCTTAAAAGTCTAAATACAAGTTGCATGCATAGACATTTATCCACCATGCATTTGCAAGCCTGGAATAACTACCAAATGTCCCTAAAGGTTGCAGGACCCTCGGCCAATGAAGCTAGTCAGCAACGCTACATCCCTTCCCTCACTGTAAACCCACCATTTCCCGCACCACCGGCAGTATCTGTGCAGCTTTCGTCGCCAGGCCAAAGCAGTCAGGGAATCACCAGGTTTGCAGTAGGAAACACTGCATGTAGGGCACCGGCAAGAATACCATCTCCAACCCTCTCTCACTCACCCATGTCCACCGGCACCACCGCTAGTTCCACGATCTCCAGCTCTCCAGTCCAGCTCACCCTACATGAGACTCTTGTTAGGAAAAGGAAGTACTCATCCTCGCATCCGCGTACACAGGGTTTGAACGCCCACATTGCTAGACTAATCTCATTAGAGATGATGCCCTACCGGTTAGTTGAAAGCGAAGCTTTCAAAGCGCTGATGGACTACGCTGTACCACGCTACGAGCTACCCAGTCGGCACTTCTTTTCTAGAAAAGCCATCCCAGCCCTCCAACAGCATGTTAAAGACCGCATCGTCCATGCACTCAGGCAGTCTGTGACTAAAAAGGTGCACCTGACAACAGATGCATGGACCAGTAGGCATGGCCAGGGACGTTACGTGTCCATCACGGCACACTGGGTGAATGTGGTGGATGCAGGGTCCACAGGGGACAGCAATATTGGGACAGTTTTGCCTAGTCCACGGTCAAGGAAAGAGTTGGTTGTAGGCGTTCGCCCCCCCTCCTCCTCTTCCTCCTCCTCATGCAGAAGCGAGAGCTCGTCCACACACCGCAGTCGCACATCCACTCCATCCGCAGCTGCCACTGTTGCACACCAGGTGTGCCTTTATGGGACAGCTAGTGGCAAGCGTCAGCAGGCTGTATTGGCAATGAAGTGTTTGGGTGACAACAGACACACCGCGGAAGTTCTGTCCGAGTTCTTGCAGAATGAAACTCAGTCATGGCTGGGCACTGTACATCTTGAGGCAGGCAAGGTTGTGAGTGATAACGGAAGGAATTTCATGGCTACCATAGCCCTTTCCCAACTGAAACACATTCCTTGCCTGGCTCACACCTTAAACCTGGTGGTGCAGTGCTTCCTGAAAAGTTACCCGGGGTTACCCGACCTGCTCCTCAAAGTGCGCAGACTTTGCTTGCATATCCGCCGTTCGCCCGTACACTCCAGCCGTATGCAGAACTATCAGCGTTCTTTGAACCTTCCTCAGCATCGCCTAGTCATCGACGTTGCAACAAGGTGGAACTCCACACTGCACATGCTTCAGAGACTGTGCGAACAGAGGCGTGCTGTTATGTTTTTGTGGGAGGATACACATACACGGGCAGGCAGTTGGATGGCAGACATGGAGTTGTCAGGTGTGCAGTGGTCGAAGCTACAAGACCTGTGTCAAGTCCTTCAGTGTTTTGAGGAATGCACACGGCTGGTTAGTGCAGACAACGCCATAATAAGCATGAGCATCCCCCTAATGCGTCTGCTGATGCAAAGTTTGACGCACATAAAGGAGCAGGCGTCTGCAGCCGAGGAAGAGGAAAGCCTTGATGACAGTCAGCCATTGTCTGGTCAGGGCCGTGTAGAGGACGCGGTAGCGGGCGAAGAGGAGGAGGAGGACGAGGAGGATGATGGGGATGAGTACTTTTTGAATGAGGAAGCTTCTCCTGGGCCAACAGAAATTAGTGGCGTTGCAAGGCTGGGTTCTGTTTTTTTAAGGGAGACAAGTGACGTAGATTTGCCTGTAACAGCCAATCCAACCCGCACAACCGCAGATTTGACAACTGGAACTTTGGCCCACATGGCGGATTATGCCTTACGTATCCTCAAAAGGGACACACGCATTATTAAAATGATGAGCGATGACGATTATTGGTTGGCCTGCATCCTTGACCCTCGCTATAAAGGCAAATTGCAAAATATTATGCCACATGAGAACCTCGAACAAATATTAGCAACCAAACAAGCTACTCTTGTAGACCGTTTGATTCAGGCATTCCCAGCACACAGCGCCGGTGATGGTTCTCAGTCTCACACAAGCTGCAGGGGGCTACATGGCAGAGGTGTTAGAGGTGCACAAATCAGAAGTGGCGTTGGACAGAGGGGTTTTCTGACCAGGTTGTGGAGTGATTTCGCAATGACCGCAGACAGGACAGGTACTGCAGCATCTATTCAAAGTGACAGGAGACAACATTTGTCCAGTATGGTTACTAACTATTTTTCTTCCCTTATCGATGTTCTCCCTCAACCGTCATTCCCATTTGATTACTGGGCATCAAAATTAGACACCTGGCCTGAATTGGCAGAATATGCGTTGCAGGAGCTTGCTTGCCCAGCAGCTAGTGTGCTATCAGAAAGAGTATTCAGTGCTGCTGGTTCAATATTAACCGAAAAATGGACTCGTCTGGCTACCCAAAATGTGGATGATACTGTGGACAGGTACTGCAGCATCTATTCAAAGTGACAGGAGACAACATTTGTCCAGTATGGTTGCTAACTATTTTTCTTCCCTTATCGATGTTCTCCCTCAACCGTCATTCCCATTTGATTACTGGGCATCAAAATTAGACACCTGGCCTGAATTGGCAGAATATGCGTTGCAGGAGCTTGCTTGCCCAGCAGCTAGTGTGCTATCAGAAAGAGTATTCAGTGCTGCTGGTTCAATATTAACCGAAAAAAGGACTCGTCTGGCTACCCAAAATGTGGATGATCTCACCTTCATTAAAATGAACCACTCCTGGATTTCAAATTATTTTGCCCCACCTTTCCCGGCTGACACCTAGCTTTCCTATAAAAAGGTCTTGCTTGTGGACTGGTCTTACTGAGTGTTCCAATCTGTTAATTTGCAGCAGCTGTTTGTCCAGCATACAACATGTTTACACCTCCCCCAATGGGAAAAATCCCCCCACGGGGCCGTTGTCTCGCCACTTGGCGCAAGCACCCGTTACAGTGCTGATTGTCTGAAGAGGTGGGTGTGCCCGCTTTTGGTCGACGGCACTGCCACTGGGTCCCTCATAGTACAATGTAGTGTCTCTGGCGGTGGTGGTGCGCACCCAACGTCAGACACACCATTGTAACATGAGGGGCCCTGGGGCGGTACCGCCGGCCACAAGAGAGTTCCCCCCCCAGCTCAAACTGTGCTCTACCACGTGCAAAATTATCTCGCACAGCTCCACCAATGTTTAGTCTATGCACTGACATCATTCAATGCCTGGCACTGACAAACAATACCAATTTGTTTGCATCTATGATGCTAGTTAAAGTAGTCTGGGTCAGTGTCCTATATTGACACCAGTAAATACTAATTTACTGCCAGATTACTTTGTCATAAACTCTGCAGTTGAGCCCACCCCTGTACCTAAGCATGACACCCTTTTTTACTTATAGTTGTTTTGCGAGACATTAACATCTATTTATTTTTTTGGAGTACTAACTGTGTCAGACACTCCTTGCAATACTGCTCCACTGACCACAATGCTGCCTGCCTGTGCATCCATGTAACCGATGTAAAACTGCCATGAGCCTATTGTTTGTTATTTTAGGCCTTTGATAGCATGTCTGCGGTCCCTACTTGCATTACTCCTCCACTGACCACAATGCTGCCTGCCTGTGTATCCATGTAACCGATGTATAACTGCCATGAGCCTATTGTTTGTTATTTTAGGCCTTTGATAGCCTGTCTGCGGTCCCTACTTGCATTACTCCTCCACTGACCACAATGCTGCCTGCCTGTGTATCCATGTAACCGATGTAAAACTGCCATGAGCCTATTGTTTGTTATTTTAGGCCTTTGATAGCCTGTCTGCGGTCCCTACTTGCATTACTCCTCCACTGACCACAATGCTGCCTGCCTGTGTATCCATGTAACCGATGTAAAACTGCCATGAGCCTATTGTTTGTTATTTTAGGCCTTTGATAGCCTGTCTGCGGTCCCTACTTGCATTACTCCTCCACTGACCACAATGCTGCCTGCCTGTGTATCCATGTAACCGATGTAAAACTGCCATGAGCCTATTGTTTGTTATTTTAGGCCTTTGATAGCCTGTCTGCAGTCCCTACTTGCATTACTCCTCCACTGACCACACCAATGCTGCCCGTTTACCCCTGGAACCTATTTTACAGTGCATAGAGCCTATTTTTTTATTTTATTTAATATTAATAAAGCCATGATGGACTACGCTGTACCACGCTATGGGCTACCCAGTTGACAATTCTTTTGCGAGAAAAGCCATCCCACCCCTCCACCAGCATGTAAAAGACCGCATTGTCCATGCACTATGTCAATCTGTGAGTCCAAAGGTACACCTGACAACAGACACATGTGGAGCGCCCCCACACCGCCGCAGGGCCGAGGGGTACCCGGAGCCGGGCCTCTGGGTCTCTGCTCTGGGTTTGTCACGGTGGCTAGACCCGGTCCGTGGCCCTGTCTGTCAGTGGGGGACGTCCAGTGCAATAAGTGGTGTTGTAACGGTGCAGTTGTGGGGTGCAGGTCGCGGTAAATAACGAGGACACCAGGTTGCAGTCTCTTTACCTCTTTACTGGAGATCTCTGAGTCCTCAGTCCAGAATACGGTTCACCAGGCTGCGCAAGTCCGGCCGGTCCAATGGCACCTCCAGAGTTCACTTCACAGGTGGAAATCGGTGCCTTCCTTCTTAGCGCTATGTGTTGTAGTCCTTCCCTGCTGTGCTTACGGAAAGTACCCCACAACCGTTGTGTCTGTTTCTTAAGTTCCCTCACAACTCGATTAAATGATGTTCTTCTAATCTTCCGTCCCTTCCTGATGTTACAGTTAGAACGGCACCCGTTTGTCGGATAGGCCTGGAGTTCTTCCGGGACCCTAGAGACGCCCCTCTCCCGCAATTGCCTCCCAAGACTTCATAGGTGATATGTGTTAGACAGCCCGCCTTAAACTGACTGTCCTGCCGCTGTTTAGAGTATTGCTTGAAGCTGAATGTTATAATACTCCCTCGGCGTTCCGGCCACCGGTAGTGCGCCTCAGTAGGGTGTTGCTCCGGTCTTACAGCACGACCCCTACTGGAATTCTCCTATTGCTTGATCTCGTTTCTCACTCAGCACAATCTATCTCGCTTCTAGTCCTTTCTTGGGTCCCGCCGCTTCCCGGAGCTGGCGCGGACCCGTTACGTTCTTTCCAATGCCAAGCCTCTGTCAGGATCCCACCCCTGACAGAGACCCTACTGTCTCTTCCTCCACAACACCCTCTGCCACTAGGTGTTGCTTCGTCCAATCCAGTCAGCTTTCTGATCTAACTTCCTGCCTGACCCCCAGTTTACCCACTATGGTGGGGAGTGGCCTAATGAATAGAACCCTTAGCTCCCCCCGGAGGCCCGGCTGTGAAATGTATTGGTGTCTGTGATACCTGATCAGATGAACTCCTTCAGTGCCATCGGACGCACCATGGCTCCCCATAGTGGCGGAGCCACAGTACTGCAATGACCAGGACTCTGGGGCGCTGCACTCCCCCCTGGTTAAACACAGTACTCCGGGACTGGGAAGAAAACAACAATACAAGTTAGCAAAAAGACATACAATTTTGTTGAGTGCAATAACAATAAGTATACTTGAACAGGCTTCCCTTTATGGGAGGTGAGGACACTTGAACGTTACAAACATGGCAAAAATATCATAGCAACATGCTATAATTAACTTTTCTTACCCAACCGGGTATTCTATTAAGTGCAAACATTATTGAACAATAATTTAACATTGCCTTTAAGGATATACACTCTTAATCCACTAAAGACCTTCCTATAATCACATTACAAGGTATTTTAACTTTTTCATTCTCCTACTTTGGATCTGCAGGACCGCCTGTCCTATCGGCACCAGACCTACTGCCTCTCCTTTCTGTTACAGGACCGCCCCGTTCAGCCAGGGCCTACTGCCTTTCAACTACTATACACAGTATAGAACATAACTTTTCTTTCAGTTTGAGAACACCGAGCCGGCTCTACTTGGCTCCTATAAGGACTCACCCACTAACCCCTACGGGTTCACTTTCTGTCCTTAGTATCATATTACTAACTTTCGATGGGGAACGCAGGGTTTACCTTCTATCCCCCCCCCTTTTTCTTATCAACATTATCAGCTATCTTCTTTTACAATTAACCAATGGCATACATATAACTTCTACATGTAAATATTATCATCATTTTCTTTCATTGACATTATTGCTATCGGTCTTAAAGCAATATCACCATCTACGTGCAACAAATGAACATCCCCTTTAAGAGAGGACCAAATCTCGATGAGGTAGCACATCTTCTCAAGCTACCAGTCCATACTCATCAAAGGTTCCAGTGCGGTATCTTCGCAAAGAGTCCTTGTTTAAGTAAAACCAGTAGGGAGCGCCTTTAATAAGGTGCAAACTATTTACAAAAGAGTTCGGATCATGCACAGTTCATGATTTCACAGTTTTTAAAGTAACGTAGAAAAAATAGAAAATAACCAAAAACAATAGGGATCCCAGGTCCATGGAAGGATCCCCTTAAAAGTTTACCCTTAACGGGTTTAGCAGCCAAACAGAAAACAGTAACTATTTATAGATTCATGGTATCGAGGTTTATTCTTCCAAGTCTGGGGGCGGTCTCCGTGAGTACTGCCCTCCTCCCGCCACCACATAAAGGGCATCTGCACCCTGGATAGGGGTCTGGGTACTCATGGTTCTCCTCGGAGTGATGGTCCGCAGACACTTGGCACACAGGGAGATCGGGGGAATGGCCGCAGGTCTTGGGGAATCATCAGAGGGTGGTAGTGTCACTTCCGGCTTGTATTTACGTACATGCAAGGCATACCACCATTTATCCCCCCAGTGGCGGGTATACTTAACTCGGTCTCCTGGATAGAGATCCCGGCCTGGGTGTCCCTCAATGAGATGTGCCTCCACATCCCGCCGGTTTACAAACACTTCCAAGGCGAGACCGGGCTCCTTAATAAAGCCCCAACCTGCCTGCATCCGGAAGGTGTTGACCACGCCATATCGCTGCGGACCCCAATTCTCCTCAGTAGCCTGCCTGACTTGGGCTTTCTTCTGAAGATCTTTCTCCCGCTCAGCCTGACGTCGGAGCTCCTTCTTGCGGGCCCACTCCTCTTCTTGCTGCCGCAGCCGTTGGCGGTATTCCCTCTGGCGGATGACCTCGACACTCTCCCCCTCCTCCTGGGCATCCCCTGGGAACCCCATCAGATTGGTAGTGGCCGCGCGGGTCCATTTGAAGGTTACCCATTCTCCCTGGAGCTGCGTGGGTTGTTTAATGGGCTGTAGGGGGCGATCGGCCGTCTGCAGAGTTTCCCAGGGCCTCTCGCATTCAATGCGGCTACACACCCGTCCGGGTGGTCGTGGTGGGGGCGAGTCTACATCCACCAATAGGGGCTCCTCAATCGCCACGCCCGGGTCGGCGCCGTTACCTGCTCCCGCCGCATCTCCGGTGTCGGTCTCCTCTGTAGTCGATGGTGAGAGCGATGCCTGTTGCGGCTCCTCGCCAGAGATGGTTGCTCGCTTGCACAGACTCCGGAACTGCCGGCACAGCTCCTCCACTTCCGCCCCGAGGATTTCCTGATTAGTGATGCAGCCTGGTAAAGACTCCGCCGGCTCCCATTGGTAGAACCTGGCACAGGTCTCTTCTCCCTCTCCGGGATGGCTTCCGCACTCCATGCTGCCAATCGGATTCTTCCTCGTGGTCTCCAGCAGTTCTTGCCCCTCCCTGTCCGGAGGGCGGCCTTTCTCTCCTCCACCATCCCACACCAGGAGGCGGGCCCTTCTCCTTGATGGGCACATTCTCTGGACATAGTAATAACGGTGAGGGGCGGGCTCCATTTTCGCACCACTCTTCCAAGCTACGCCCACGAGGACACGCCCCATGCTCCCTGCGCGCCACATAGTGTTATAATGGCGGCGATTTTGGCGGGGAAAGTCGGGACACAGTCTTTGCAACATAATACAGTCCAAGCACAGTAAATCACAGTTCCAAGGCACACATGACCTGATTCTTCAGGCTTAAGTAGATCCTGTTCGTGACGCCAAGTTTGGAGCGCCCCCACACCGCCGCAGGGCCGAGGGGTACCCGGAGCCGGGCCTCTGGGTCTCTGCTCTGGGTTTGTCACGGTGGCTAGACCCGGTCCGTGGCCCTGTCTGTCAGTGGGGGACGTCCAGTGCAATAAGTGGTGTTGTAACGGTGCAGTTGTGGGGTGCAGGTCGCGGTAAATAACGAGGACACCAGGTTGCAGTCTCTTTACCTCTTTACTGGAGATCTCTGAGTCCTCAGTCCAGAATACGGTTCACCAGGCTGCGCAAGTCCGGCCGGTCCAATGGCACCTCCAGAGTTCACTTCACAGGTGGAAATCGGTGCCTTCCTTCTTAGCGCTATGTGTTGTAGTCCTTCCCTGCTGTGCTTACGGAAAGTACCCCACAACCGTTGTGTCTGTTTCTTAAGTTCCCTCACAACTCGATTAAATGATGTTCTTCTAATCTTCCGTCCCTTCCTGATGTTACAGTTAGAACGGCACCCGTTTGTCGGATAGGCCTGGAGTTCTTCCGGGACCCTAGAGACGCCCCTCTCCCGCAATTGCCTCCCAAGACTTCATAGGTGATATGTGTTAGACAGCCCGCCTTAAACTGACTGTCCTGCCGCTGTTTAGAGTATTGCTTGAAGCTGAATGTTATAATACTCCCTCGGCGTTCCGGCCACCGGTAGTGCGCCTCAGTAGGGTGTTGCTCCGGTCTTACAGCACGACCCCTACTGGAATTCTCCTATTGCTTGATCTCGTTTCTCACTCAGCACAATCTATCTCGCTTCTAGTCCTTTCTTGGGTCCCGCCGCTTCCCGGAGCTGGCGCGGACCCGTTACGTTCTTTCCAATGCCAAGCCTCTGTCAGGATCCCACCCCTGACAGAGACCCTACTGTCTCTTCCTCCACAACACCCTCTGCCACTAGGTGTTGCTTCGTCCAATCCAGTCAGCTTTCTGATCTAACTTCCTGCCTGACCCCCAGTTTACCCACTATGGTGGGGAGTGGCCTAATGAATAGAACCCTTAGCTCCCCCCGGAGGCCCGGCTGTGAAATGTATTGGTGTCTGTGATACCTGATCAGATGAACTCCTTCAGTGCCATCGGACGCACCATGGCTCCCCATAGTGGCGGAGCCACAGTACTGCACCGACCAGTACTCTGGGGCGCTGCACATGGACCTGTAGGCATGGCCACGGAAGGTTACGTGTCCTTTGTGGCGCAATGGGTTAATGTATTGGATGCATGGTCCACACAGGGGACAGCCTGGTAAGTCTTTCTGCAGTCCCTAATTCAAGTTGTCCTCAAATGAATAAATCTGAGCTTCAACCTTCTGGCTCTCATTAAGTGCTGTTGTTTAAAAAAAAAATGGTGTTTAGGGCCTACTAACGGTGTCTGCCCCTGCCTGGTGTTTGTCCTCAACTGAATACAGCTGAGCTTCAACCTTCTGGCTTTCGGCCTATAGTATCAGATATTAAACTGCATTTGGCCTTCAACTTTGGTTACGGCCTACTAACGGTGTCTGCCCCTCCCTGGTGTTGACCTCAACTGAATACAGCTGAGCTTCAACCTTCTGGCTTTCGGCCTATAGTATCAGATATTAAACTGCATTTGACCTTCAACTCTGGTTACGGCCTACTAACGGTGTCTGCCCCTCCCTGGTGTTGACCTCAACTGAATACAGCTGAGCTTCAACGTTCTGGCTCTAATATATATATATATATATATATATATATATATATATATATATTTTTTTTTTTTTTTTTTTAAGTGCTGGTTGGGGCCTAATAGCTCTGTTTGCTGCTCCCTGGTGTTTTCCCTTAACTGAATAAAGCTGAGCTTCAACCTTCTGGCTCTCATTAAGTGCTGTTTTTTTTTTTAAAAATGGTGTTTAGGGCCTACTAACGGTGTCTGCCCCTGCCTGGTGTTTGTCCTCAACTGAATAAAGCTGAGCTTCAACCTTCTGGCTCTCATTAAGTGCTGTTTTTTTTTTTTTAAATGGTGTTTAGGGCCTACTAACGGTGTCTGCCCCTGCCTGGTGTTTGTCCTCAACTGAATAAAGCTGAGCTTCAACCTTCTGGCTTTTGGCCTACAGTAGCAGATATTAAACTGCATTTGGCCTACTAGTGTGGTTGGGCCCTTAAAACAGTGTCTGCTGCTCTTGGGTTTGCTACTCCACTGAACAAAGCAATGCTGCTTGTTTAGTCCTGTTACCAATTTTTAACTGCATTTAGCCTACTTTATTCTTTGGCCCTATATCTGTTTCCTCCTCATCCTGCCCATTGCCCGGCCACTGCTAGATGAGTCTGCTGTTACATTGACCTAGACCACTACATTCCCCTTGCACTCTACACAGCCAGAATCTGACCCTGCTGAAAGTAAGGATCCCCTTCCCGCATGTTATACCACCTTACACAGGGACAAAGAGGAAGGTGCAGATGAAAGTGCAGGTTCCTTCATCAGGTGGGGGCATACTCGTTGGCGACGACACGGGCACAGGGCCCCTCAGAGTTCGCAAAAGTGTCGCTGCCGGTGGGAGGCGCCCCCGCCATGCAAACACACCGCTGTACTTTGAGGGGCCCTGTGCCAGTGCCAATGCGAACGAGTGGGCCCCCCCTGCTTGCTCAAGATCACAGCACTTGCAACGTTGAAATACTTACCTCTCCCTGCTCCACCGCCGTGATGGAGTCCACATTTCCTGGGCCCACTAAAACCTTGAACCAGCCCTACCCCCCACAACTTTTGCCAAATGACCCCCAATTTCCTATGCCCAACTATTATTATAAAGTTAATTAAGATTGACAAGCTTCAGAAACAAGAATGGATGTTTTTGGCATTAAAATGGGCACTGTAGGTGTTTTCCTGGCCTCCACGCACTGCCGACTATGCTTCCCCATTGACTTGCATTGGGTTTCGTGTTTCGGTCAATCCCCGACTTTTAGCGATAATCGGCCGACTGCACTCGACTCGACTCTGGACAAAGTCGGGTTTCACAAAACCCGACTCGATCTTTAAAAAATGAAAGTTGCTCAACCCTAATTGGGACCTTTCTGTTGTTTAGCATAAATCATCCGGCAGTAGTGCAACAACGAATGGAAACATAAACTGATCACTCTTTATTCTGAGCCCACTTTTTCTTATTACTTTTTAAAAGTGGGGAGAAAAGTTTAAAAACGCAAAAGTTTCAAATTGCAGAGAAAATGTGGTATATTTGAATATTTGTGAATTTTTTATGCCAGAGAACTGATGTAAAATAGTAAATTCCACAATATGTCCTTGGTAGCCCCTAGGGCTAATGTGGTAAAATACTTTTTTCTGACAGTCATGATAACTTGGTTAGCTTGGTCAGAATGTGCACTTAATATAAGTGAGGCTCTGTTCCTATGTCCAGTTGTCGTCTGTTTTTTTAACAGAGTATGAAAAAATCTGAATTAGTTACAGCGAAATTGGACGCACATTTTGTGTTTTATTTGCCTTTTTCGTTCCATTTGTTGCAGATCTGTTTTTACTAGAGGTGGAAAAATGTCTCTGTGCACCTCTAGTGTTCACGGCATGCACAATGCTCAAAAACGGATTGCTTAACAAACTACATAACAGATGACCATCCATGATCTATTTCTCATAGACTTGAATGTAAAAAAAAATATTCAGTTGTGATCTGTTTTTGGGGGGCAAAAGTTGCATAGACCACGTTTTTTCATCCAGCTAAAAAGAAAACAGATTGAAGCTGGATTGCAGTCAAACAGATGACATTTTAGGAAATTTCCACCCCGTTTTATTTCCATTTTTGTCATCCCAAACGGATCCAAAAACAGTAATAAGGCTTGTGAAATTGGAAACATTTAACAAACATTTCAGCTTAAAGGGAACCTGTCACCCCCAAAATCGAAGGTGAGCTGCCGACACCAGCATCAGGGGCTTATCTACAGCATTCTGGAATGTTGTAGATAAGCCCCCGATATGTCCTGAAAGATGAGAAAAAGAGGTTAGATTATACTCACCCAGGGGCGGTCCGGTCCGATGGGCATCGCGGTCTGGTCCGGGGCCTCCCATCTTCTTACAATGACGTCCTCTTCTTGTCTTCACGCTGCGGCTCCAACGCAGGCGTACTTTGTCTGCCCTGTTGAGGGCAGAGCAAAGTACTGCAGTGCGCAGGCTTCGGGAAAGGTCAGAGAGTTCCGTAAGATGTCATCGTAAGAAGATGGGAGGCCCCGGACCACGACGCCCATCGTGCCGGGACCACCCCTGTTTGAGCATAATCTAACCTCTTTTTCTCATCTTTCAGGATACATTGGGGGCTTATCTACAGCATTCCATAATGCTGTAGATAAGCCCCTGATGCCGGTGGGCTTAGCTCACCTTCGATTTTGGAGGTGACAGGTTCCCTTTAAAGTTAATTTTTAGTTTTGTGACTTTAATTTTCTATTAAAAACTATATTATTTTCTATAATTATTTTTAACTTTTTTTTTTGGAGTAGATGCTAATGTCTGATGAATGTATTAATAGCACCAATAGCTTACCACCCACATTTGTGGATTCTTAAAGTTTGTTTCCATAGAAACAGTTTAGGAGTTCGCATTGAGTACAGAAAATTACGTTAATTAGATTGACATAAGAGAGCTATTTTCTTGGCCATTGTACACTCTTGAGTTGTTCTGGTTTTCTAAACTGAAATGATTTTGATTCTGTTGAATTCTTAGATAACCTGCAGTTGTAAAGAAAATTAAGAGACGACAGTACTTTAATCTTTGGTGTCTCTCAGAAGGTGATTGGCAAACACAATGTCAGACAATTTATTAGGACACATTAAGCAAACCCTGATATGACCTGTAGAGTGCTTGTAAATGAGGATTATTCACAATATTTAATACCATGCCAATTTTTGCAAACCATAACAAATATTTGATGTCTATGTATGTCACCTTTTTAATAAGATTTTAAACACAAATAAAGGTGCATCACAGGGCATCATTTTGGCACAGCGGTGCTCATTGTGGGGCATGTAAATAGGTTTATCGAAAGGTGCATTTACAATGCAAGATAATTGTGAATGAGTCTCTAAAAACACTTGTTTCATGATTATCTTGATTATCTATGAGCAAAACACTTGTTCGATGGGTGGTAATGATTTTTTCCTTTAATCAAAAGTAAAAGTTTGTTATAACCAGGTCTCTCCCTGCTGAAACAATGGTAGGCTATGTGCACTGAGGCTGCTAGGATAGATAATTTACTTTGGTCTGCCTGTACAAGCAGACATTCAAACGACCACCGATTGGTAAGGCCTGACACTGAGTATTTGGAGAGTTTTTTACCTCAGTATTTGTAAGCCGAAACCAGGAGTGGGACAATCAAAGGTGGTACACGTGTTTCTACAGTTGTGCACAAAAGTTTACATACCCTGACAGAATTTTTGTTTTCCTGGCCTTTTTTCAGAGAATATGAATGATAGTACCAAAACTTTTTCTCCACTCATGGTTAGTGGTTGGTTGAAGCCATTTATTGTGAAACTGCTGTGATTTGTCTTCTTAAATCATAATGATAACCCAAAACATCCAAATGACCATGATCAAAAGTTCACATACCCTGGTGATGTTGGCCTGATAACATGCACAGTAGTTGACAAAAATGGGTTTGAATGGCTACTTAAGGTATCCTCATCTGTGACCTGTTTGTTTGTAATCAGTGTGTGCACCCCCCATAGGCAGACTCTATAGTATAATACACCCCCCATAGGCAGACTCTAGTATAATGCACTATAGGCAGACTCTATAGTATAATGCACTCCCCATAAGCAGACTCTAATATAATGCTCCCCTCATAGACACACTCTATAGTATAATGCACCCCCATAGGCAGACTCTAATATAATGCACCCCCCATAGGCAAACTCTATATAATATAATGCACCCCCCATAGGCAGACTCTTATCATCTAATGCACTCCCCATAGGCAGACTCTGATATAATGCACCACCCATGAGCAGACTCTGTATGGTATATTGCACACCCCATAGGCAGACTCTAATATAATGCACTCCCCATAGGGAGACTCTATAGTATAATGCACCCCCCATAGGCAGACTCTATAGTATAATGCACCCCTGTAGACAGACTCTATATAGTATAATGCACCCCCTATAGGCAAACTCTATATACTATAATGCACCCCCATAGGCAGATTCTATACTATCAAGAAAAAGAAAATATGCGGCACTCACCCTTCTTTTGCTGTGTAATCGTGCTCTTTATTGGATCATAACTTTATGCAAGTACATACATCCATATAGGACATCAGGTTTACAGGAGGGTGCGGTGGTGGAGAGTGGACGACGGCCATTTCGCTCGATGTGTGCTTCAACGGGTCCTGGACCCCCTTTTAAAGAAAAAAGTCAGCAAAAGCTGCACTTCCAAATCTAAATGCTGCTATTCCTGCTGAGCCTGTGTGCCTGAATCACAGTTAGCATTCACGTTTGCCATTATTGTAGCAGGGAGAGCCCACTTAACAATTTTATGGCTGGTGTATCTCCAGAAGCACAAGCTGGGCATTATATATGGGTATCGAGGTGGAATATTTGCAAATATCAATCTGCAGTACAAACTGCATGCTTATTTCTTGGAAATACCCGTGGAGTCAAAGTAATCACTACACCCGTGGATGAATTAAAGGAAGGGTGTAATTTCCAAAATGGAGTCACTTGAAGGGGATTTTTGAAGTTCTGCCGCCTTTGTAAATGGCGTCTGCAAACTGTTCCAGGAAAATCTGTGCCCCAAAGGAAAAAAACAAAAACGCTCCTTCCATCCCAACACCTGCCCTGTTACCAAACATCTAATATATAATTGCCTAGAATACTACTTCCTGCAATTTGTGCCAACTTCCGTGGCTTTGTCCGGAGCTAATGTCCGGAGATAATGTCCGAAGCTAATGTCCGGAGATAATGTCCGGAGCTAATGTCCGGAGCTAATGTCCGGAGATAAGTGACGTCACCAGTGTCCTACACCCAGGCAGAGCACAGGGGCCCCAGGCAGCATATGGGGCCCCAGGCAGAGCACAGTGGCCCCAGGCAGAGCACAGGGGCCCCAGGCAGCATATGGGGCCCCAGGCAGAGCACAGTGGTCCCAGGCAGAGCACAGGGGCCCCAGGCAGCCTATGGGGCCCCAGGCAGAGCAAAGTGGCCCCAGGCAGAGCACAGGGGCCCCAGGCAGCATATGGGGCCCCAGGCAGAGCACAGGGGCCCCAGGCAGCATATGGGGCCCCAGGCAGAGCACAGTGGCCCCAGGCAGAGCACAGGGGCCCCAGGCAGAACATGGGGCCCCAGGTAGAGCACAGGGGCCCCAGGCAGGGCACAGGGGCCCAGGCAGCATATGGGGCCCCAGGCAGAGCACAGGGGCCCCAGGCAGAGCACAGGGGCCCCAGGCAGCATATGGGGCCCCAGGCAGAGCACAGGGGCCCCAGGCAGCATATGGGGCCCCAGGCAGAGCACAGTGGCCCCAGGCAGAGCACAGGGGCCCCAGGCAGAACATGGGGCCCCAGGCAGAGCACAGGGGCCCCAGGCAGAGCACAGGGGCCCCAGGCAGCATATGGGGCCCCAGGCAGAGCACAGGGGCCCCAGGCAGCATATGGGGCCCCAGGCAGAGCACAGTGGCCCCAGGCAGCATATGGGGCCCCAGGCAGAGCACAGTGGCCCCAGGCAGAGCACAGGGGCCCCAGGCAGCATATGGGGCCCCAGGCAGAGCACAGTGGTCCCAGGCAGAGCACAGGGGCCCCAGGCAGCTTATGGGGCCCCAGGCAGAGCACAGTGGCCCCAGGCAGAACATGGGGCTCCAGGCAGAGCACAGTGGCCCCAGGCAGAGCACAGGGGCCCCAGGCAGAACATGGGGCCCCAGGCAGAGCACAGGGGCCCCAGGCAGAGCACAGGGGCCCCAGGCAGCATATGGGGCCCCAGGCAGAGCACAGGGGCCCCAGGCAGCATATGGGGCCCCAGGCAGAGCACAGTGGCCCCAGGCAGAGCACAGGGGCCCCAGGCAGCATATGGGGCTCCAGGCAGAGCACAGTGGTCCCAGGCAGAGCACAGGGGCCCCAGGCAGCCTATGGGGCCCCAGGCAGAGCACAGTGGCCCCAGGCAGAGCACAGGGGCCCCAGGCAGAGCACAGGGGCCCCAGGCAGCATATGGGGCCCCAGGCAGAGCACAGTGGTCCCAGGTAGAGCACAGGGGCCCCAGGCAGCCTATGGGGCCCCAGGCAGAGCACAGGGGCCCCAGGCAGCATATGGGGCCCCAGGCAGAGCACAGGGGCCCCAGGCAGCATATGGGGCCCCAGGCAGAGCACAGTGGCCCCAGGCAGAGCACAGGGGCCCCAGGCAGAACATGGGGCCCCAGGCAGAGCACAGGGGCCCCAGGCAGAGCACAGGGGCTCCAGGCAGCATATGGGGCCCCAGGCAGAGCACAGGGGCCCCAGGCAGCATATGGGGCCCCAGGCAGAGCACAGCGATATTTTGGACCACTGTGCGGTGTTTCAGACCCCCTGTGTGATGTCTGGGGCCCTGTTCTTAAGTATATTAAAGATTAAAGTAACGTATATTAAAGTATATTATAGATCAAATTTGACACGTTTATGAGCACCATTGAGTGATATACTCAAGAATGACATAATTTTTCAACATTTTATGGTTTCAAACTGTAAACACTCAGAGTTTTTTTTACTTCAACCAGAAAACCTTAACGGTTCATAAAAAACTTGACTGTTCAGGATATGATAATAGTCATAGTATTCTGAATCTTTAACTTATAAAGATACCTTTACATGGGGTGATTATTGGTTCCAGAGAGGCTTTCGGCCGATAATCGTACACATGGCTGGTGACAGGACAATACAATATAAACGTTCAAAGGTAAACACTGATAACATTAAAATCTAATATATAATTGCCTAGAATACTACTTCCGGCAATTTGTGCCAACTTCCGTGGCTTTGTCCGGAGATAATGTCCGGAGATAAGTGACGTCACCAGCGTCCTACACCCGCTCAGGGTGGACAAAGATATATGCCTTCGTGGTGCGCGGCACTTTTCTGATTGGTTGCCGCCTGCCGCGAGCGACCAATCAGAAATGTGCCGTACTGTCAAGAATTGTCAAGAGCTGGTGAGTGCAGCCATTTTTTGTTCTTTCTTACTGTTATTTATTAATTGTATTATACTTACATTTGAATAAATAAAGTATATATGGATTCTAGACTCCCGATTCTTTAGAATCGGGCTGCCATCTAGTTACTGTATAACCAAATATGATGTATTGCTGCATTTGGGAAAAGTTATGTAACCAATTACGGGGTTTATTTTCACCAATTAAACCATGTGAAAATGAAAAATCTGGGGCTAAAACTACATTGTAGTGGTAAAAATGTATTTTTTTCTTTATTTTATATTCTAAAAATCTGTGAAGCTCCTGGGTCATCAATATGCTCACTATGCCACTATATATATTCAGTGATGGGTGTATTTTATAAAATGGTGTCACTTTTGTTGGAGTCTCTTGTTTTGGCACTTTAGAAACTCCCCAATGTGGTACGTTATTCAAAAACCATTCCAGAAAACTATGAACCCAAAATGTCTCTTCTTCCCAACTGATCTTTGTAGTGTACCTGAAAAGTAGTTTCACCTACAGGGTGTTGGTGTAATCAAGAGAAATAGTGTTATGATTTGTGGGGTCCATTTTCTCCAATAACCCTGTGAAAATGAAAATTTGGTGCTAAATAATGCTCTTCCTTTTACAAGTTCTGCTGTGAGCACAAACAACAGTTTCCAATTGTATTTGGAGTATCAGCGCACTGAAGAAATTGCACAAATTTTCTGTTTCATTTTCTCCTATTATCCCATAAGGAAATGAAAAATTTGTGGAAAAAGTTAAATTTTTGTTGAAAAAATTTCATTTTTAATTTTTATGGCCCAATGTTATAAATTCTATGAAGCACCAGTGAATTCAAGATGTTCACTGCACCCAAAGATGAATTCCTTGATTGGTGTTATTTCTACAGAGTACTACATTTTGTAGAATTTTTGCTGTTTTGGCATGTCATCGGCTCTGCAAATGCAACATGGAGCACGCAATCTATTCCACACAAAATTTAGCCACAAAAGTCAAATAGGGCTCCTCTCCTACCGAGCCATGCCATGTGCCCACACATAGTTTCCGACAACATATAGGCTACTGGTGTAATTAAGTAGAAATTGCACAACAGATTGCGCATGCATGCATGCTGGTGTGGTACCACAGGAGCTCTTCATCAATGGCATTGCGTCCACAATCAATTCCATTTAAATCTGTACTCCAAAAGTCAAATAGCTCTCCTGTGCTTGAAAGCCTACCTTCTGCCCAAATAGTAGTTTCCGTCAACATATAGGGTACCAGCGTATTAAAGTGAAATTGCTCAATAAAGTGTCTCCTGTTGTCCTTGTGAAAAAGAAAATTTGGGGCCAAAGCTAAATTTTTGTAAAAAAATGTCATGTATCATATTTTGCTTCCACTTTACGTTAATTTCTGTGAAGCACCTCTTATAAAATTAACTGAATCTGGTCTTGAATAACTTGAAGGTAGCAGTTTTCAAAGTGGGGTCTTTTTTAGATTTCTGACACCTGGGGCCCTCAATGCCACTTCAAAAGTGAAGTCATCTCTAAAAAATAGGTTTAGTAAATTACTAAAAAAATCAAGTATCGTTTCTCCTTGCGGAGAGTGACATGTTAAGAATGTCAAGATGAGGAGACTTAAAGCCGCTATGCTCCTCTGGGAAATATGCAAATTGTCTCTTCATAGAGGAAGAGGACTAGAACTCTAGTGCCACCTATTGGAAGTAGCAATTCTAACAGTCAATGTCGACCCTTTAACGAGCCTTGTCACATGACTTAGGATAAAAACTTGACATGCTTAACATGTCACTTTCCGCAAGGAGAAATGATACTTCTTGGATCTCGATCAGACGCCTCTCACTCAGCCAAACCAGATCTCCACTTTTGCACTGAGGAGGCGTAGTACCCCAAAACACAGTGTCTGCAAATTGAGATTCTAGTTTGGTTTTTATCCTAAGTCATGTGACAAGGCTCGTTAAAGGGTCAACATTGACTGTTAGGTTTGCTACTTCCAATAGGTGGCATTAGAGTTCTAGTCTTCCTTTATGAAGAGACAATTTGCATGTTTCCCAGAGGAGCATTGCGGCTTTAAGTCTCCTCATCTTGACATTCTTAACATGTCACTCTCCACAAGGAGAAACTATACTTCTTGGATCCCGGTCAGACTCCTCTCACTCAGCCAAACCAGATCTCCACTTTGCACTGACGAGGGGCAGTACCCCGAAACACAGTGTCTGCAAATTGAGATTCTGATTTGATTTTTATCCTAAGTCATGTGACAGGTGGCACTAGAGTTCTAGTCCTCTTCCTCTCTGAAGAGACAATTTGCAAAAAAAAATGAAAAAATACTGATGAATTTTTACCCTTCTATCACATAAAAAAGATGCATACATAAATAGACATATGCTAAATGTTATTTAGTAACTAAATTGTGTGGCATAGCTCTCTGTTTTAAGGGTATAAAAATTCAAAGTTCAAAAATTGCTATTTTTTTTTTCAAAAATTTCTTCAAATTGTCATATCAACCAAAATTTACTACAGACATAAAATACAATGTGTCATGAAAAGTCCCTAACTCAGAATCACTGAAATATGTGGACGCATTCCTAAAGTTATTACCACATAAGGAGACATGTGTCGGATTTGAAAAATTTAACCATGTCAGGAAGATAAAAACAGGTTTGGTGGGAAGGAGTTAATCCCAATCCCTCCCTTGACTTTCCTACTGCTGCTTGAAAAAAAAAAGACTATTTCATTTTTAGGTAGATTTTATTGCCTTCTCCACCAGTTTCCCAGATGAGTAACTTGTGTACTAACTTTAAGAGTGCAGTTGTGCTTGTCAAATTACATTAACTATGCAAAGGGTTTTTTACCTCTGGGCTTGTAAACTATGACCAAACATACAACATTTCTGTTACAAACAATGATTGTGGATGACAGAATTCCCCTGGTTCATGTACATCTGGAAGGCAAACATGAGAGCATAGACAATTAGCATCCAGTGCCATTGTATAACTCAGTAGTACAAAGGGGATGGCAAAATGCTTCCACTTATGTCAAAAGTATGTTCTGTGAAACAATACAAGTCGTCATGTGGATTGATTTGGAAACCTTAATTGTATTTGTTTTGTACATTCATATTGGCATCTAATATGTAAATCTAATATGTAATTGCATCATTGAACTTTCCACAATATATATATTTTGCCTTATAGATTTAGGCAGGCAACCTTTTTATTTGTTTTATTTTTTTTATACATGTTAATTATTTTTATTGTGAAGCTGGAAATACAAGTATTTTACATTTTATTACTTCATACATATGGCGACATTGTATATAAGCAACAGAGATTAATGATTCTAATTTACCAGTAGTGTTCTGGAAATATACTGTATGGGACTCGTGAGATATTTTTATGGCACAGAGCACAAATATCAGGTCATATGCGATATAAAGTAATAGCCGAAAGTGTTGGCCCTATTGCAATTGTTCCAGAAAAGGTAGTATTTCTCCCAGAAAATTATTGCAATTACATGTTTTGTTATACAGTATATCATAAAAGTGAGTACACCCCTCACATTTTTGGAAATATTTTATTATATCTTTTCATGGGACACCACTGAAGGTCTGACACTTTGATACAATGTAAAATAGTCGGTGTACAGCTTGTATAAGGCTATGTTCACACATTGCGTTTTTGCTGCATTTTTTAAAGCAAATTTTAAGCTGCGTTTTACAGCACCAGCAAAGCCTATGAGATTTACGAAATTGCATGCATGAAAATTGGTTTTATTTTCCTGACTGATTTTGCAAACTGTGTTTATTAAAACTGCTACATGTCACTTCTTTCAGCATTTTTGTCTTGTTGTTTATGGCAGTAGAGAATGGCAGTTAAGGCCCCGTCTCACACAGCGACGCTGCAGCGATACAGACAACGATGCTGATCGCTGCAGCGTCGCTGTGTGGTCGCTGTGTGGTCGCTGGGGAGCTGTCACACAGACAGCTCTCTCCAGCGACCAACGATCAGGGGAACGACTTCGGCATCGTTGAAACTGTCTTCAACGATGCCGAAGTCCCCCTGCAGCACCCGGGTAACCAGGGTAAACATCGGGTTACTAAGCGCAGGGCCGCGCTTAGTAACCCGATGTTTACCCTGGTTACCAGCGTAAATGTAAAAAAAAAAAACACTACATACTCACCATCTGTTGCCCGTCAGGTCCCTTGCCGTCTGCTTCCTGCTCTGACTGAGCCGCCGTACAGTGAGAGCAGAGCGCAGCGGTGACGTCACTGCTATGCTCTCACTTTACGGCAGTCAGTCAGAGCAGGAAGCAGACGCCAAGGGACCTGACGGGCAACAGATGGTGAGTATGTAGTGTTTGTTTTTTTTACATTTACGCTGGTAACCAGGGTAAACATCGGGTTACTAAGCGCGGCCCTGCGCTTAGTAACCCGATGTTTACCCTGGTTACCAGTGAAGACATCGCTGGATCGGTGTCACACACACCGATTCAGCGATGTCAGCGGGACCTCAACGACCAAAAAAAGGTCCAGGCCATTCTGACACGACCAGCGATCTCGCAGCAGGGGCCTGGTCGCTGGTACGTGTCACACATAGCGAGATCGCTACTGAGGTCGCTGTTGCGTCACAAAACTTGTGACTCAGCAGCGATCTCGCTAGCGATCTCGCTATGTGAGACGGGGCCTTTAGGGTTAGTACAGTTTAATTAAATTAGTGATGTGTGTAAAGTAAAGTGTGAAATTGAACAATGCCTGTGGCTGACCAAAGTGTGAAAGTAAACTGTGTCCTTCATACTCAATGCTCTGTCCATGTCTTCCATGACCTATTCCCAACCAGTCACCTCCCCCACTGTTACATTTGTAATTGTGTATTTTTCATGAACTCACATGAACTTTTTTGTCCAGAGTAGGCACTATTTTGTCAGACCTAAAAAATATTTTTCCACTAAATAATTTGATTAAATTGCCCTTTTCTCAAATTTGGTTTTATAGTTTCACATACAGTACAGACCAAAGTTTGGACACACCTTCTCATTTAAAGATTTTTCTGTATTTTCATGACTGAAAATTGTACATTCCCACTGAAGGCATCAAAACTATGAATTAACACATGTGGAATTATATACTTAACAAAAAAGTGTGAAACAACTGAAATTGTGTCTTATATTCTAGGTTCTTCAAAGTAGCCACCTTTTGCTTTGATGACTGCTTTCTACACTCTTGGCATTCTCTTGATAAGCTTCAAGAGGTAGTCACCGGGAATGGTTTTCACTTCACAGGTGTGCCCTGTCAGGTTTAATAAGTGGGATTTCTTGCCTTATAAATGGTGTTGGGACCATCAGTTGTGTTGTGCAGAAGTCTGGTGGATGCACAGTTGATAGTCCTACTGAATAGACTGTTAGAATTTGTATTATGGCAAGAAAAAGGCAGCTAAGTAAAGAAAAACGAGTGGTCATCATTACTTTAAGAAATGAAGGTCAGTCAGTCCGAAAAATTGGGAAAACTTTGAAACTGTCCCCAAGTGCAGTGGCAAAAACCATCAAGTGCTACAAAGAAACTGGCTCACATGAGGACCGCCCCAGGAAAGGAAGACCAAGAGTCACCTCTGCGTCTGAGGATAAGTTTATCCGAGTCACCAGCCTTAGATATCACAGGTTAACAGCAGCTCGGATTAGAGACCAGGTCAATGCCACACAGAGTTCTAGCAGCAGACACATCTCTACAACAACTGTTAAGAGGAGGCATTGTGCAGCAGGCCTTCATGGTAACATAGCTGCTAGGAAACCACTGCTAAGGACAGGCAACAAGCAGAAGAGACTTGTTCGGGCTAAAGAACACAAGGAATGGACATTAGGCCAGTGGAAATCTGTGCTTTGGTCTGATGAGTCCAAATTTGATATCTTTGGTTCCAACCACCGTGTCTTTGTGCGACACAGAAAAGGTGAACAGATGGACTCTACATGCCTGGTTCCCACCATGAAGCATGGAGGAGGAGGTGTGATTGTGTGGGGGTGCTTTGCTGGTGACACTGTTGGGGATTTATTAAAAATTGAAGGCATACTGAACCAGCATGGCTACCACAGCATCTTGCAGCGGCATGCTATTCCATCCGGTTTGCGTTTAGTTGGACCATCATTTATTTTTCAACAGGACAATGACTCCAAACACTCCTCCAAGCTGTGTAAGGGCTATTTGACCATGAAGGAGAGTGATGGGGTGCTACGCCAGATGACTTGGCCTCCACAGTCACCAGACCTGATCCCGATCGAGATGGTTTGGGGTGAGCTGGACCGCAGAGTGAAGGCAAAAGGGCCAACAAGTGTGTTGTGAATTTGGATTCTGGGCTCCCCTGGTGGCTACTGGTGGAATTGAACTGGTGTCTTCATCTTCTCTGTTCACCTGTTCCCATCAAGATGTGGGAGTCGCTATATAACCTTGCTGCTCTGTTAGTTGCTTGCCGGTCAACAATGTTATCAGAAGCCTCTCTGTGCTTGTTCCTGCTCCTAGACAACTACTAGATAAGTTGGACTCTTGTCCATGTTTGTTTTTGCATTTTGTTCCAGTTCACAGCTGTAGTTTCGTTACTGTGTCTGGAAAGCTCTTGTGAACGGGAATTGCCACTCTGGTGTTATGAGTTAATGCCAGAGTTTTAAAGTAATTTCTGGATGGTGTTTTTGATAGGCTTTTCAGCTGACCATGAAAGTGCCCTTTCTGTCTTCTGCTATGTAGTAAGTGGACCTCAAATTTGCTAAACCTATTTTCATACTACGTTTGTTATTTCATCTCAACTCACCGCCAATACATGTGGGGGGCCTCTGTCTCCTTTCGGGGTATTTCTCTAGAGGTGAGCTAGGACTAATATTTTCCTCTGCTAGCTTTATTTAGTCCTCCGGCTGGGCTGGGCATCTAGAATCAACGTAGGCATGCTACCCGGCCACTGCTAGTTGTGCGTTAGGTTTAGTTCATGGTCAGCTCAGTTCCCATCTTCCAAGAGCTAGTTCCTATATATGCTTATGCTATGTTCTCTTGCCATTGAGATCATGACAGTTTGACCGGCCCGCAAAGTGTTAATTGTTTGGGCTGAAGCAGGAGAAAAAGAAGTGTTGAAGGGAAATTTTTTTTTTTCCCCTCAGAGTTTTGTTGCCTAGCCCTTAATTGCTGTCTAGCTGCTTCTTACCTCCTCTTAACCCTTGAATGGCTCTGTGTCCACCTGTTTGTAATGGATCTTCAGAGTGTAACTGCAGGTTTGAATAATCTCGCCACGAAGGTACAAAATTTGCAAGATTTTGTTTGTCATGCACCTGTATCTGAGCCGAGAATTCCTTTGCCGGAATTTTTCTCGGGGAATAGATCTGGGTTTCAGAATTTTCGAAATAATTGCAAATTATTTTTGTCCCTGAAATTTCGCTCTGCCGGAGACCCTGCACAGCAGGTCAGGATTGTGATTTCCTTGCTCCGGGGCGACCCTCAAGACTGGGCTTTTTCATTGACACCAGGGGATCCTGCGTTGCTCAATGTGGATGCGTTTTTTCTGGCCTTGGGGTTGCTTTATGACGAACCTCATTTGGAGCTTCAGGCAGAAAAAACTTTGATGTCCCTATCTCAGGGGCAAGATGAAGCGGAAATTTACTGCCAAAGATTCCGTAAATGGTCTGTGCTTACTCAGTGGAATGAGTGCGCCCTGGCGGCGACTTTCAGAGAGGGTCTCTCTGATGCCATTAAGGATGTTATGGTGGGGTTCCCTGTGCCTGCGGGTCTGAATGAGTCCATGACAATGGCTATTCAGATCGATAGGCGTTTGCGGGAGCGCAAACCAGTGCACCATCTGGCGGTGTCCACTGAGAAGTCGCCAGAGAGTATGCAGTGTGATAGAATTCTGTCCCGAAGCGAGCGGCAGAATTTTAGACGGAAAAATGGGTTGTGTTTCTATTGTGGTGATTCTACTCATGTTATATCAGCATGCTCTAAGCGCACTAAAAAGCTTGGTAAATCTGTTTCCATTTGCACCTTACCGTCTAAATTTATTCTATCTGTGACCCTGATTTGCTCTTTGTCATCTATTACCACGGACGCCTATGTCGACTCTGGCGCCGCTTTGAGTCTTATGGATTGGTCCTTTGCCAAACGCTGTGGGTATGATTTAGAGCCTTTGGAGACTCCTATTCCTCTGAAGGGGATTGACTCCACCCCATTGGCAAATAATAAACCACAATACTGGACACAAGTAACTATGCGTATTAATCCGGATCACCAGGAGATTATTCGCTTTCTGGTGCTGTATAATCTACATGATGATTTGGTGCTAGGATTGCCTTGGCTGCAATCTCACAACCCAGTCCTCGACTGGAGAGCTATGTCTGTGTTGAGCTGGGGATGTAAGGGGGCTCATGGGGATGTACCTGTGGTTTCCATTTCATCATCCATTCCCTCTGAAATTCCTGAGTTCCTGTCTGACTATCGTGACGTCTTTGAAGAATCCAAGCTTGGTTCGTTACCTCCGCACCGAGAATGCGATTGTGCCATAGATTTAATCCCGGGTAGTAAATACCCAAAGGGTCGTTTATTTAATCTGTCTGTGCCTGAACATGCTGCTATGCGAGAATATATAAAGGAGTCCTTGGAAAAGGGACATATTCGTCCATCGTCATCTCCCTTAGGAGCCGGTTTTTTCTTTGTGTCAAAAAAAAGACGGCTCTTTGAGACCATGTATTGATTATCGGCTTTTGAATAAAATCACTGTTAAATATCAATACCCATTGCCGTTGCTACTGATTTGTTTGCTCGCATAAAGGGGGCCAAGTGGTTCTCTAAGATTGACCTTCGTGGGGCGTATAATTTGGTGCGAATCAGGCAGGGGGATGAGTGGAAAACCGCATTTAATACGCCCGAGGGCCACTTTGAGTATTTAGTGATGCCTTTTGGTCTTTCTAATGCTCCGTCAGTTTTCCAGTCCTTTATGCATGATATTTTTCGCGATTATTTGGATAAATTTATGATTGTGTATCTGGATGATATTCTGATTTTTTCGGATGACTGGGACTCTCATGTCCAGCAAGTCAGGAGGGTTTTTCAGGTTTTGCGGTCTAATTCTTTGTGTGTGAAGGGTTCTAAGTGTGTTTTTGGGGTACAGAGGATTTCCTTTTTGGGATATATTTTTTCCCCCTCTTCCATTGAAATGGATCCTGTCAAGGTTCAAGCTATTTGTGATTGGACGCAGCCCTCTTCTCTTAAGAGTCTTCAGAAATTTTTGGGCTTTGCTAACTTTTATCGTCGATTTATTGCTGGTTTTTCGGATATTGCTAAGCCATTGACCGATTTGACTAAGAAGGGTGCTGATGTTGCTGATTGGTCCCCTGATGCTGTGGAGGCCTTTCGGGAGCTTAAGCGCCGTTTTTCCTCTGCCCCTGTGTTGCGTCAGCCTGATGTTGCTCTACCTTTTCAGGTTGAGGTCGACGCTTCTGAGATCGGAGCTGGGGCAGTGTTGTCGCAGAAAAGTTCTGACTGCTCCGTGATGAGGCCTTGTGCCTTCTTTTCCCGTAAATTTTCGCCCGCTGAGCGGAATTATGATGTTGGGAATCGGGAGCTTTTGGCCATGAAGTGGGCTTTTGAGGAGTGGCGCCATTGGCTTGAGGGGGCCAGACATCAGGTGGTGGTATTGACTGACCACAAAAATTTGATTTATCTTGAGACCGCCAGGCGCCTGAATCCTAGACAGGCGCGCTGGTCATTATTTTTCTCTCGGTTTAATTTTGTGGTGTCATACCTACCGGGTTCTAAGAATGTTAAGGCGGATGCCCTTTCTAGGAGTTTTGAGCCTGACTCGCCTGGTAACTCTGAGCCCACAGGTATCCTTAAGGATGGAGTGGTATTGTCAGCCGTTTCTCCAGACCTGCGGCGGGCCTTGCAGGAGTTTCAGGCGGAGAGACCTGATCGTTGCCCACCTGATAAACTGTTTGTTCCTGATGATTGGACCAGTAGAGTCATCTCTGAGGTTCATTCTTCTGCGTTGGCGGGTCATCCTGGCATTTTTGGTACCAGGGATTTGGTGGCAAGGTCCTTCTGGTGGCCTTCCCTGTCACGAGATGTGCGAGGCTTTGTGCAGTCTTGTGACGTTTGTGCTCGGGCCAAGCCTTGTTGTTCTCGGGCTAGTGGATTATTGTTGCCCTTGCCTATTCCTAAGAGGCCTTGGACGCACATCTCGATGGATTTTATTTCAGATCTGCCTGTTTCTCAGAAGATGTCTGTCATCTGGGTGGTGTGTGACCGTTTTTCTAAGATGGTCCATTTGGTTCCTCTGCCCAAGTTACCTTCTTCTTCCGAGTTGGTTCCTCTGTTTTTTCAAAATGTTGTTCGTTTGCATGGTATTCCTGAGAATATCGTTTCTGACAGAGGGACCCAATTCGTGTCTAGATTTTGGCGGGCATTCTGTGCTAGGATGGGCATAGATTTATCTTTTTCGTCCGCTTTCCATCCTCAGACGAATGGCCAGACCGAGCGGATTAATCAGACCCTGGAGACATATCTGAGGTGTTTTGTGTCTGCTGACCAGGATGATTGGGTTGCTTTTTTGCCATTGGCGGAGTTCGCTCTCAATAATCGGGCCAGCTCTGCCACTTTGGTGTCCCCGTTTTTCTGTAATTCGGGGTTTCATCCTCGATTTTCCTCTGGTCAGGTGGAATCTTCGGATTGTCCTGGAGTGGATGCTGTGGTGGAGAGATTGCATCAGATCTGGGGGCAGGTGGTGGACAATTTGAGGTTGTCCCAGGAGAAGACTCAGCTTTTTGCCAACCGCCACCGTCGTGTTGGTCCTCGGCTTTCTGTTGGGGATTTGGTGTGGTTGTCTTCTCGTTTTGTCCCTATGAGGGTCTCTTCTCCTAAGTTTAAGCCTCGGTTTATCGGCCCGTATAAGATATTGGAGATTCTTAACCCTGTTTCCTTCCGTTTGGACCTCCCTGCATCCTTTTCTATTCATAACGTTTTTCATCGGTCATTATTGCGCAGGTATGAGGTACCGGTTGTGCCTTCCATTGAGCCTCCTGCTCCGGTGTTGGTTGAGGGTGAGTTGGAGTACGTTGTGGAGAAAATCTTGGACTCTCGTGTTTCCAGACGGAGACTCCAGTATCTGGTCAAGTGGAAGGGATACGGCCAGGAGGATAATTCTTGGGTGAATGCATCTGATGTTCATGCCTCCGATCTGGTTCATGCCTTTCATAGGGCCCATCCTGATCGCCCTGGTGGTTCTGGTGAGGGTTCGGTGCCCCCTCCTTGAGGGGGGGGTACTGTTGTGAATTTGGATTCTGGGCTCCCCCGGTGGCTACTGGTGGAATTGAACTGGTGTCTTCATCTTCTCTGTTCACCTGTTCCCATCAAGATGTGGGAGTCGCTATATAACCTTGCTGCTCTGTTAGTTGCTTGCCGGTCAACAATGTTATCAGAAGCCTCTCTGTGCTTGTTCCTGCTCCTAGACAACTACTAGATAAGTTGGACTCTTGTCCATGTTTGTTTTTGCATTTTGTTCCAGTTCACAGCTGTAGTTTCGTTACTGTGTCTGGAAAGCTCTTGTGAACGGGAATTGCCACTCTGGTGTTATGAGTTAATGCCAGAGTTTTAAAGTAATTTCTGGATGGTGTTTTTGATAGGCTTTTCAGCTGACCATGAAAGTGCCCTTTCTGTCTTCTGCTATGTAGTAAGTGGACCTCAAATTTGCTAAACCTATTTTCATACTACGTTTGTTATTTCATCTCAACTCACCGCCAATACATGTGGGGGGCCTCTGTCTCCTTTCGGGGTATTTCTCTAGAGGTGAGCTAGGACTAATATTTTCCTCTGCTAGCTTTATTTAGTCCTCCGGCTGGGCTGGGCATCTAGAATCAACGTAGGCATGCTACCCGGCCACTGCTAGTTGTGCGTTAGGTTTAGTTCATGGTCAGCTCAGTTCCCATCTTCCAAGAGCTAGTTCCTATATATGCTTATGCTATGTTCTCTTGCCATTGAGATCATGACACAAGTGCTAAGCATCTCTGGGAACTCCTTCAAGATTGTTGGAAGACCATTCCCGGTGACTACCTCTTAAAGCTTATCAAGAGAATGCCAAGAGTGTGCAAAGCAGTCATCAAAGCAAAAGGTGGCTACTTTGAAGAACCTAGAATATAAGACATAATTTCATTTGTCAATATCAAAAAAGGATAGTCAGGCCGCACCCTAAAATAACAACGTCTCCATGGACAATAGGGTGCCCGTCCACACCAGGGGATCCATCCCAGCATATAAATCCAAATATAGATAAAAAATGGACAGCACCACAGCAACTGTGACAGAACAGCTTACGTGTTTATTCTGCCATCTGCAACGTTTCGGTCCTAAGACCTTTATCAAGCATAATGAAAAGACAATACAACCACCATTATATACCATCAGACCCAACCCATCAATTAACTAGTAACCAATGGGGTAGTCTTCTGTGTTTAGAAAAAATACATCGTGATATAACAAACATATATACAATTAAAAACAGTCATAAATAATCAGCCCTCCATATATACTAACTACTCACATAGTTTAGCTAACTCTGATCGCTCTCTACTATTGAATTATGCCCATAAATCCATATAAACAGCCCCGGAGTCCGTGGTGTAAACAACACCGATCACACCAATCTGGACAAAGCATCTGTGATTGTCATAGCGACGTGGGCGTGTCCATAGCAGTAGCAGTCCAATCCATTCACTGACTCCCACACCATGTGACCGCCGCCTCCCCAACATGCAGCGCTCAGCAGTACACCAATCTGGACAAAGCATCTGTGATTGTCATAGCGACGTGGGCGTGTCCATAGCGGTAGCAGTCCAATCCATTCACTGACTCCCACATCATGTGACCGCCGCCTCCCCAGCATGCAGCGCTCAACAGTACACCAATCCAAAGAGTGATTTCTCGATGTGTCATTTTCAATAGATACGCCCACTATTGTCTCATCACAACAACGCAATGCGCATGTCCATGGCGTCATCAGCCTGCAGGAGTCCTGTGCGCATATCCCAAATCTAAACGGGACACAATACATTACAAATGCGCATGACAGAAGCGTTCTCTCAGCATTTCTTCTCTCCAAACGGTACTGGTGCGCCAAAAACAATTTAACCATATAGATCAAGAATTCCCAATAGAATTTTTTCTTTTTTCACTCCAGGTCCATATTGTACAGCGAAATTATAGCCATATCATCCGGGCACTCTTAGAAATTATCAATTTAACTACACCTGTACATATCTGTACATATCCTGTCCAGGCTCTTCAACATGGACCTGAAATGAAAGATGACAGATAAAGGGGAAACAACCATCCTAAGATAATACCTAGAAATATATCTATATAAAACTATGTGAGTAGTTAGTATATACGGAGGGCTGATTATTTATGACTGTTTTTAATTGTATATATGTTTGTTATATCACGATGTATTTTTTCTAAACACAGAAGACTACCCCATTGGTTACTAGTTAATTGATGGGTTGGGTCTGATGGTATATAATGGTGGTTGTATTGTCTTTTCACTATGCTTGATAAAGGTCTTAGGACCGAAACGTTGCAGATGGCAGAATAAACACGTAAGCTGTTCTGTCACAGTTGCTGTGGTGCTGTCCATTTTTTATCTATAATTTCATTTGTTTCACACTTTTTTGTTAAGTATATAATTCCACATGTGTTAATTCATAGTTTTGATGCCTTCAGTGTGAATGTACAATTTTCACAGTCATGAAAATACAGAAAAATCTTTAAATGAGAAGGTGTGTCCAAACTTTTGGTCTGTACTGTATGTCTTAAATTGCTGAGCTGTGTTCATGGTTTTGTGGTGGAAACAAAGCTGAACTTTGGGATCCTGAAAAATGCAGCAAAACCTGCTTTTTGCAAGCAGCTTCTTTACTGCCAAGAGAAAAAAAAATGCAACAAAAACGCAACATGTGAACATAGCCTAACAGTGTAAGTTTGGTGTGCCCTCTTAATAACTGAACACACAGCCATTAATGTCTAAACCACTGGCAACAAAAGTGAGTACATCCATAAGTCAAAATGGCAAAATTGTGCTCAATTAGCCATTTTCGGTCTCTGGTGTCATGTGACTCATTAGTGTTACAAGGTGTTAGGTGTGTTAAATTTGGTGTTATCACTCTCACACTGGTCACTAGAAGTTCAACATGGCATGAAAAAACAATGTTGCTCAACATAAACATGGCCTAGACTGTAAGCAGATTGCCAGCACCCTGAAACTGAGCTGTAGCACGGTGGCCAAGACCATACAGTGGTTTAACAAGACATGTTCCACTCAGAACAGGCCTCGCCATGGTTGGACAAAGAGGTTGAGTGCACTTGCTCAGTGTCATATCCAGAGGTTGTCTTTTCAAAATAGATGTATCAGGGCTGCCACCATTGCTGCAGATGTTAAAGGGGTGGAGGGGTTAGCCTGTCAGTGAGCTGGCCATACGCCACACACTACATTAAATTGGTCTGTAAGGCTGTCTTCACTGAAGGAAACCTCTTCTAAAGATGATGCACAAGAAAGCCCACAAACAGTTTGCTGAAGACAAGCAGACTAATGACATGGATTACTGCAACCATGACCTGTGGTCTGATGAGACCAAGATAAACTTATTTGGTTTAGATGGTGTCAAGTGTGTGTGTGGCAGCAATCAAATGAGGAGTACAAAGAGAAGTGTGTCTTGCCTACAGTCAAGCATGGTGGTGGAAGTGTCATGGTTTGGAGCTGCATGAGTGTTGCTAATTGTGGGAAGCTACAGTTCATTGTGGGAACATATACTGTAAAATACTGAAGCAAAGCATGGTCCCCTCCCTTGTAAATTGGGCTGCAGGGCAGTATTTCAACATGATAACGACCCCAAACACACCTCCGAGATGACCACTGCCTTGCTAAAGAGACTGAGGGTAAAGGTGCTGGAATGGCCAAGCATGTCTCTAGATCTAAACCCTATTGAGCATCTGTGGGGCATCCTCAAATGGAAGGTGATGTCATCATGGAGGAGTGAAAGGGGATTCCAATGGTGTTAGGGCTAGCGGAACACACCAAATAATTAGGAAGATAGAGTTAGGTGCGTTCGCAGCCCGGGGTCCACCGTGCAGAGATGGAACCTTCTGCTAAGCAATGACAGACTATATGGTGGTACAATGTGGACACAAACACGGGTTAACTTCACCCTGTGTGGAGGAAGCGAACCCTGTTGTGTCACAGGGCCGCGGTACCGCACCAAGAGCGCAAGCAAGGAGTCCCAGAACTCAATCCCAAGACACAGGATTTGAGTTCATATAGACCTCTTGCGTTCGACACCGCAACTGGGGTGTCAGAGAGAAAGAAATAATATTAATAAAGATGCACGAGAGTGCGTTCGGTGCCGCACTGGTGGACGCCACTAACCACCCAGGCTTGGGTCAGGAAAGCGCTGTGAAAGCGCACGGCACCGCACTGTCGGTCACAGCTATAGACGCTGTTTTGTGTGTTACGTGCTGATGGCTAAATCGGGCCCTACATATCAATCATCCACCTTATGTGAGTAGTCATTCAATAGGGATAGGATATTTAACGACGACTTGCACTCATGAACACACACACACATACAAATGTACACTAGCGCATGGCCGTGCGGTCATGCGAACCTTTTATAGCTGCAGCATGTACAGGACCTTCCCAGAAGGACCAATGGGAAGCTGCCACAGAAGTTGAGCACCTTCAGGACCTTCCTGGAGTACCAATGGGATCTGCTGCAGTATCTGAGCATGTGACCCTCGATCTCCAATGGGAGATCTTGCCCTGGGCATGCTCAGAAGGGGAAAAGCAGGACTTAGTCCCAAAAGCGTCTGCTCGCCGCTGCCCAGTACTGGCTTCAATGGCAGAAGCTGGAAAAGAAGCAGCAACCCTATGCACAGAGTGAAACTGAGCAAGACACTGGGACCGACGTCTCCGCTGAGCAGACTCCAGACTGCGGCTGGAGAAGAATGGGAGACCGCAGCGGAGATGGTTCGAGATTCCCCCTGTGCAGAGGCGGGAACTTGACACCTAACAAATGGCCACCTGTGAAACTCTACTGAACTCCATGCCAAAGAGAGTTAAGGTAGTGCTTGAAAATAATGCTGGCCACACAAAATATTCACACTTTGGCTACAGTTTGGCCATTTTCACTTAGGGGTGTACTCACTCTTGTTGCCAGTGGGTTATACCTTAATGGTTGCCTGTTGAGATATATAGAGAACACACCAAATTTACACTGTTATTCTAGCTGTACACTTACTACTTTACATTGTATCAAAGTGTCATATCTTCGATGTTATACCATGAAAAGATACAATAAAATACAAAAATGTGAGGGGTGGACTCATGTTTGTGTTATACTGTTTATATCTTTATTTCCTTTGTGTGTATTGGAACAACACAAAAAAAACCTGAAGAAAAAAAGGCAAATAGGGCATGATTTCACACAAAAATTTAAAAATAGGCCAGACAAAATCTGAAAGGAGGAAGGAAATTTGAGCCTTCCTTGATGTTTGGTGGGGAAGGTCATACTGCACTGTTCTTGAGTGTAAGCTAAATTTCTATTAGTTACATAAGAGGAGAATTTGTTCTGTGAAATATGTAGTTAATGCGGTATCTTCATCTGGACAGTTCAACCATCCAACTTTCCATATTGTAAAGTGCAGTAACTTGGCTAAAGCAATAAAGGGTAACATTTATCACAACTCTTTTGAATTTTTATTTGTGTAATGTACCAGTTTGGAATATTGAAAATTATTCATAATGATTAGAATAAGGCGTCACTCAGACGTACGAGTCCTAACTTAGTTTTTCATGGATATAACTCGCACTTATGATAGTCTATGGGGCTAGTCACATATCCAATTTATTTGTTGGACTGATCGATCCCTGCAAAATCACTGAGACATGTCCAACATTGTCTGACAGTGGATCTAAATCGCCAATGCAAGTGTAGGGGTCCGTGAAAAAATCAGACAGTACTTGGATGGATGTCATTCTTGAGCTGATGGCTATGGCAGGGCCATGTTGTCTACAATAAATAGCGCTGTTTCTTAAAAGTGTGGTCCATAATTTTATCCATAATTTATTATGATAATAAACTTTTATTAGTATTGGTACCAGCCATTAATAGATCTTTTAATCTGATAAACATCTATATCCTAAAGATGTACTTTAAGGCCCTCATATACATTACACTAACATTGTCCAAACCTGCTGAGATCAGTGGGCTTGGCCAGCAGTCTAATGTGTATGGGGGCCTCCCGACTTGCGTGACAGTTGATGTCAGGGGAGATAAAAATCCGGAATGTCCGATTTTGGACTGACCATCCATTTGTTCTTGCGGAGAATCCATCAGTCGCGCTCTGATAAAGAGCACAGGAGTGCTTGGCAGTGTATGGAGGAGTTGCGAGAGATAGTCGAACTATTGGCCAGCCAACAGCTATTTGTTAGAGTCTTTTTTATCTGTGTTACAGTTGTGGTCTGATTATAAATATTATGCATACAATTTTAGCTTGTAAAAAGCACCCAAAAAACATCTGAATGATAACTGAATTTTAAAGAATAAGGAGTGGAACATTTTTTTTAGTTGTTTGGTGGAAAAATCTAAATTGGTTCTATACTAACCAAATATGAATGTATTTGTATGACCAATGTAGTCCCATTATTTACCGTATATTGCCTCCTAAATCTGAGTGTATAAACCCTGACAAACAGATATGCTTTTGACTTAGAAATGTATACGTTTTCTGGGATGACGATATTCTTTTCTTGGTCAAGTTAAACATTTTCACATTTCCCATATGGTGTGCCAGGTCTCCTCTTCAGTGAAGATATCGTCCTTAAAAATGACTCTCAATCATTCCAGTATGTGCTGAATGTAGCTCACGTATCTCTTTAATGCAATAACTGAATCATTTCTACCTCTTTTCTATAGGAGTTTGCTGCACTGACAAAAGAACTGAATGCATGCAGGGAGCAGCTTCTAGAAAAGGAGGAAGAGATTTCAGAACTTAAAGCGGAAAGGAACAACACACGAGTAAGTACACTGCCCATTACTGTCTGCTTGCCATTTTTGTCCATTATTTCTAATGCATGATATTTGGAAGGGATATAACTAATGCTTCAATTTTTTAATGTGACCATTTTTTATTGGAACTATTAAAATATAAAATTACAGACTGTTTTGGCTCCCCCTTGTGTTCTTTTCTTTCCTTCTCAGAACGTCCACTTTAAAGTGTTTAGGGCCAGATAAGCCGCTTCTAAGTGTGCCAGTTCCTAATGGCTGGTCTGTACAATAGAAGGAATGCCACCTCCATCCATTTACAATAAGGTCTGAGAGGTGGACTTAGCTTTTGGGAGTGTAACTATCAGCACTGGATACATTAGGGAGACCATGGACAGGGAGTGACACAGCAATAATGTAATGATAGTATTTACACCTAAATGCAGTAATAATTTGTAAGCCTGAAAAACCTATAAAAGCGAAAGTCCACATTATTACATCAGATTTTTTTTGTTCCAAAATTTTGTGCTGTTTTTTTTTGTAATATACCTTTACAGTATTCAAGCTTTGTTTTTTTTTATTCCTGAGCTACAAAAGTTCTACTTATTGTAACACAATTATAGAATTAAAGGGTTTGTCTGGGACTTTAACATTGATCTGTAGGATAGGTCATCAATGTCTAATCGTTGGGGGTCTGACACTTGGCACCCCCACCAATCAGCTGTTCCCAGTGTCGGTTGGAACGGCTCTGTTAACGGAACTGCACAAAACAGTTTAATTGGCTGTAAAGTGGCCACGGCCAGCTACTGCACAACCACCACCTATTCAAATCAGTAGGGGGTGGATTTGCAATACCCAGCCATGGCCACTATTCCGTTGACGGAGCTGTGCAGCTGCCGAAACTGGGAGCAGATTATTGGTGGGGGTGCAGGGTTTTGCACCCCAACCAATCTGACATTGATGACCTATCCTAAGTATAGGCCATCAATGTTAAAGTCCTGGACAACTCCTTTAAATTATACAGTTCTTGCAGTTGTAATGAATATCTTGCATCCTTTGGGGTGAATTTCTTTGTATTGAAGGTAGCAGTGCTGTAGCTTAGAATTTTTCTTTTTTTCTACAACAGCTTTTACTGGAGCATCTGGAGTGCCTTGTCTCAAGACACGAGAGGTCGTTGAGGATGACCGTGGTTAAACGACAAGCACAGTCCCCCTCTGGTGTTTCCAGTGAAGTAGAAGTTCTTAAAGCTCTGAAATCTCTGTTTGAGCATCATAAAGCTCTAGATGAAAAGGTACAATTTTTTACCTTATAGATCGTGTACTATACTGTTCAACCATATTTAGAGTATATATGTTCATGGTTATTATCTCATGGTTCTTATCTTGTAAGCACACATTTGTCATTTTAGGTCTTCCACCATATGGTTGCAACACATTTTTCTTTGTAGGCTCTAATTCATTAAACAGTTTTTGCAAAAATGTTTATTTAAAACTGAAATGTCTAAATATTTTTGCCCAACTCCTACTCGGTGTGTTTGTCATTCCCAGATAGTTTTTTAAAACTGGGCAAAGTTTAGCTGGATTGGGGCACTGCAGGGCTCAGCTGACAAATTCATCATAATTTACAACACAAATGTAGCGTAAATTACAGCACAAATATACTCAAGTTAAAAGATACACCAAATTCATTAAGAGGACACTACATAGTGTATTAGTAATATGTTATTCCAGTATACCCTTCACCGAGAGTGGTGTGCATAGGGCCAGTCTTGATGAATTGTGACCATAGTATTTAAGAAAACAGATTGTAAAGTTTCATAACAAAAAATGCAAAAATCCATCCAACTAAAAAGTATGTATAATGAAAAAAAAATTCCGCTTTGTATTTAAAGATAATGGTCATTTAATACAAGGGTGAGGGGAAGTCTATTATTTTAAAACCTACAGGTGCATCTCACAAAATTAGAATATCATCAAAAAGTTACCGTATATACTTGAGTATAAGCCGACCCGAGTATAAGCCGACCCCCTAATTTTTGCCACAAAAAACTGGTAAAACTTAATGACTCGAGTCAGGGCCGGACTGGGACTAAAATTCAGCCCTGGCATTTGAAGTTACACAGGCCCACTTGTCACATGGTGACTGTATAATATCTTTGTACACTTGTAGGCAGGGCCGGTTTTAGGCAAAGTGGGGCCCCAAATGCTAACATATTGCACATCACACAAAAGCCTTTCTGTTGTATTTACGTGCGCTGAGTTCAGGCCGCTAAACGAGTTTGATCGACAATACTGAAGTTGTTCAACGCTTGTTTCCCGGCCTCTTTCCACCAGCTGAGGAATAATGATGAGACAGAACGATCACTAATAGATCACCATACAGTATCATGTTTTCAGCAGCACATCTACAGTTTACACTGGCAATGTGCTGCTGACAACAAGGCTTTTTGTTCCAGCAAAAACAATCCGAATATGCAGCATTTTACTTGTTTAGTAAAATACACCCCATAGTCCTCCATATATTATAATGTGCTCCATAGTCCTCCATATAGTATAATACACTCCCTATAGTCCTCCATATATTAAAATACACTGCTCAGTCCTCCACATAGTATAATACACTCCTCATAGTCCTCCATATAGCATAATACAATACTCATAGTCCTCCATATAGCATAATACAATCCTCATAGTGCTCCATATAGTATAATGCACCGCCACAGTCATCCATGTAGTACAATTCACTTCCCATAGTATAATGCACCCCATAGTTCTTCATATAGTATAACGTATTCCCCATAGTCCTCGATACAGTATAATGCAGCCCACATATAGTATAATGCAGCCACCCCAGAGTATAATGCAGCCACCCCAGAGTATAATGCAGCCACCCCACAGAGTATAATGCAGCCACCCCAGAGTATGTAACCCCCATAGAATATAATACAGCCCACCTCCCCATAATATATAATGTAGCCCCCCATAGAATATAATGCAGCCCCCCATAGTATATAACGCAGCCTCCCCCATAGAATATAATATACCCCCACAATAGTATATAACACAGCCACATAGTACATAACATGGCCTCCCCCATAGAATATAATATACTCCCCATAGTATATAGCAAAGCCCGCATATTATATAGCACAAACCGCATAGTATACAGCACAGCCTGCATACTATAGCACAGCTCGCGTAGTAGATAACACAGCCCACACAGCAGTATTCAGCACAGACCACACAGTAGTATACAGCACAGACCACACAGTAGTATACAGCACAGACCACACAGTAGTATACAGCACAGAACACGTAGAAGTATACAGCACAGTCCACACAGTAGTATACAGCACAGCCCACAGAGTAATATATACAGCACAGCCCACAAAGTAATATATACAGCACAGCCCACAAAGTAATATATACAGCACAGCCCACAGAGAACTATATACAGCACAGCCCACAGAGAACTATATAAAGCACAGCCCAGAGTACTATATACAGCACAGCCCAGAGTACTATATAAAGCACAGCCCAGAGAGTACTATATACAGCACAGCCCAGAGAGTACTATATACAGCACAGCCCAGAGAGTACTATATACAGCACAGCCCAGAGAGTACTATATACAGCACAGCCCACAGAGTACTATATACAGCACAGCCCACAGAGTACTATACACAGCACAGCCCACAGAGTACTATATACAGCACAGCCCACAGAGTACTATATACAGCACAGCTCACAGAGTACTATATACAGCACAGCCCACAGAGAACTATATACAGCACACAGTAGTATACAGCACAGAGCACAGCCCACAGAGAACTATATACAGCCCACAGTAGTATACAGCACAGAGCACAGCCCACAGAGAACTATATACAGCACAGAGCACAGCCCACAGAGAACTATATACAGCCCACAGTAGCATACAGCACAGAGCACAGCCCACAGAGAACTATATACAGCCCACAGTAGTATACAGCACAGAGCACAGCCCACAGAGAACTATATACAGCACAGAGCACAGCCCACAGAGAACTATATACAGCCCACAGTAGTATACAGCACAGAGCACAGCCCACAGATAACTATATACAGCCCACAGTAGTATACAGCACAGAGCACAGCCCACAGAGAACTATATACAGCACAGAGCACAGCCCACAGAGAACTATATACAGCCCACAGTAGTATACAGCACAGAGCACAGCCCACAGAGAACTATATACAGCCCACAGCAGTATACAGCACAGAGCACAGCCCACAGAGAACTATATACAGCCCACAGCAGTATACAGCACAGAGCACAGCCCGCAGAGAACTATATATAGCACAGAGCACACAGTAGTATACAGCACAGAGCACAGCCCACAGAGAGCTATATACAGCCCACAGCAGTATACAGCACAGAGCACAGCCCACAGAGAACTATATACAGCCCACAGTAGTATACAGCACAGAGCACAGCCCACAGAGAACTATATACAGCCCACAGCAGTATACAGCACAGAGCACAGCCCACAGAGAACTATATACAGCCCACAGCAGTATACAGCACAGAGCACAGCCCACAGAGAGCTATATACAGCCCACAGCAGTATACAGCACAGAGCACAGCCCACAGAGAACTATATATAGCACAGAGCACACAGTAGTATACAGCACAGAGCACAGCCCACAGAGAGCTATATACAGCCCACAGCAGTATACAGCACAGAGCACAGCCCACAGAGAACTATATACAGCCCACAGTAGTATACAGCACAGAGCACAGCCCACAGAGAACTATATACAGCCCACAGCAGTATACAGCACAGAGCACAGCCCACAGAGAGCTATATACAGCCCACAGTAGTATACAGCACAGAGCACAGCCCACAGAGAGCTATATACAGCCCACAGCAGTATACAGCACAGAGCACAGCCCACAGAGAACTATATACAGCCCACAGTAGTATACAGCACAGAGCACAGCCCACAGAGAGCTATATACAGCCCACAGTAGTATACAGCACAGAGCACAGCCCACAGAGAACTATATATAGCACAGAGCACACAGTAGTATACAGCACAGAGCACAGCCCACAGAGAACTATATACAGCCCACATCTCTTCTCTTCCTCCCCTCACCTCCTCCGAGAATGGCCCCACAGTCCAGAAAAAAAAAAACTCTCCTCACCTCTCCTCGTGCCCAGCGTTGCTTCCTGGTTCCTGCTCCTGTCTCAGCAGCTGCAGTCTGCCTGGGACACAGCAGGTGCGCGATGATATGACATCATCGCGCACCCGCAGTGTCAGAGGCAGAGCGGGGAATGATGGGAGAGGAGCGTCTGTAGACGCTCTCTCCTCCATCATTGCATTCAACTGTACCGGCGTCTATACGCCGGTATAGTTGAATGCGACGGCGGGGGCGGCGGATTGAGCGGCCCACCACTGGCACCGGCCCTTCTGGCATTTGCCAGAAGTGCCCTATGGCCAGTCCGGCCCTGACTCGAGTATAAGCCTAGGGTGGAAAATGCAGCAGCTACCAGTAACTGTCAAAAATAAAAATAGATACCAATAAAAGTAAAATTAATTGAGACATCAGTAGGTTAAGTGTTTTTGAATATCCATATTGAATCAGGAGCCCCATATAATGCTCCATACAGTTCATGATGGGCCCCATAAGATGCTCCATATTAAAATATGCCCCATATAATGCTGCACAAATGTTGATTATGACCTCATAAGATGCTCCATACAGACATTTGCCCCATATAATGCTGCACAAATGCTGATTATGGCCTCATAAGATGCTCCATACAGACTTTTGCCCCATACAATGCTGCACAAATGCTGTTTATGGCCCCATAAGATGCTCCATACAGACAGTTGCCCCATACAATGCTGCACAAATGCTGATAATGACCCCATAAGATGCTCCATACAGACTTTTGCCCCATACAATGCTGCACAAATGCTGTTTATAGCCCCATAAGATGCTCCTTACAGACAGTTGCCCCATACAATGCTGCACAAATGCTGATAATGACCCCATAAGATGATCCATAGAGACATTTGCCCCATATGCTGTTGCTGAGATTTAAAAAAAAAAAGTCACATACTCACCTCTCGTCGCTCAGGCCCCCGGCACTTGCTATAGTCACCTGTCCCCGTTCCACCGCCGGGCGCCGCTGCGTCTTCTGCACTGAAGTTCATGCAGAGGGCGGCGCGCACACTAATTGCGTCATCGCGCCCTCTGACCTGAGCGTCACTGCAGAGGACACAGAAGCCGGAGCCCGGCTGTGGAACAGGTGAATATCGCGCAATGCCCCCGTTATAGTCACCTGCTCCTGGCGCGGTCCCTGCACGTCCCTGGTTCTCGGGGCGCCGGCAGCTTCTTCCTGTGTTGAGCGGTCACATGGTACCGCTCATTACAGTAATTAGTATGCGGCTCCACCCCTATGGGAGTGGAGTCGGGTCCATATTCATTACTTATTCATTATTCATTACTGTAATGAGCGGTACCATGTGACCGCTCAACACAGGAAGAAGCTGCCGGCGCCCGGAAAACCAGGGAAGTGCAGGGGCCGCACCAGGAGCAGGTGAGTATGATTAGACAGCTGCCGACCCCTGGGAAAGACTCGAGTATAAGCCGAGGGGCAATTTCAGCCTAAAAAAATGGGCTGAAATTCTCAGCTTATACTCGAGTATATACGGTAATTTATTTAAGTTCTTCAATACAAAAAGTGAAGCTCATATATTATATAGAGTCATTACAAACAGAGTGATGTATTTCAAGTGTTTATTTCTGTTATTGTTGATGATTATGTCTTACAGCCAACGAATACCCAAAAGTCATTATCTCAGTAAATTAGAATACTTTATAACACCAGCTTGAAAAATGATTTTAAAATATGAAATGTTGGCCTACTTAAATGTATTTTCAGTAAATGCACTCAATACTTGGTCGGGGCTCCTTTGGCATCAATTACTGCATCAATACAGCATGGCATGGAGGCGATCAGCCTGTGGCACTCCTGAGATGTTATGGAAGCCCAGGTTGCTTTGATGGCAGCCTTCAGCTTGTCTGCATTGTTAGGTCTGGTGTGTCTCATCTTCCTCTTGACAATACCCCATAGATTCTCTATGCGGTTAAGGTCAGACGAGTTTGCTGGCCAATCAAGCACAGTGACACTGTTGTTTTTAAACCAGGTATTGATACTTTTGGCAGTGTGGACAGGTGCCAAGTCCTGCAAGAGAATGAAATCTCCAACTCGAAAAAGGTTGTCGGCAGAGGGAAGCATGAAGTGCTCTAAATTTTCCTGGTAGACGGCCGCGCTGATTTTCATCTTGATAAAACACAGTCTATCTACACCAGCTGATGATATAGCTCCCCAAACCATCACTGATTGTGGAAACTTCACACTAGACCTTAATCAGCTTGGATTGTGTACCTCTCCACTCTTCCTCCAGACTCTGGGACCTTGATTTCCAAGGTCTAGTGTGAAGTATGCACAATCAAAGATGGTTTCAGGAGCCATGTCATCTGCTGGTGTATGTCCACTGTATTTTATCAAGACCAAAGTCTTCTCTTCCTTCTGATTCCCAAGGTTGGTGCAGAAGAAAGGAAGAACTATCTCCTTCAGTCTGTGAAATTTGGAGGCTACTTTTGGTAGGTAAGACGAATCCAGCTTCAAGATAACCCTCTCCTCCAGGAACTGGGTATATGGTGGAAGTCTGGAAAGGGCCTGCATTTCACTAACCCTTCTGGCAGATGTTAATGCAACCAGAAGGGCCACCTTAAGGGAAATAATGTTTATTGAGGCTGAATCGATGGTCTCAAAGGGACATTCTGTCAACGCCGTTAGAACTAGGTTGAGATCTCAAGTCAATATTTCCTCTTTACAGATGGGCCTAGAACTAGCCGATGCCCTAATCAACCTAGCCACTCAATAATTCCGAGCCAGATTACAACTACGTAGGGCTCCCAGAGCCGATACCTGGACTTTGAAAGTGCTGGTAGATAGTCCCAACTCCAGACCTTTTTGTAGGAACTCCAGATCTCGCCCTATCGGGACCTCCCCCCCCAATTTCTGCATTTGAGATAGATAGAAACTTCTTTCAGGTTCTGGCATATATCTTTGTCGTGGCTACCTTCCTACTCTGAAGTATAGTGGCCACTAGATAGGAAAAGGTTTTTCTCACAATCAACAGTGCCCTATCAAATTCCATGCTGTCAGATGTAGGCTGGTCACTCGTGGATGGAAGATTGGTCCCTGGGAGCGGAGATCTGGGAGTTCCGGAAGAACCCATGGATTGGTGATAGACATCGTTCTCTGCCAGGAAAACCACAGCCTTTTGGGCCAAAAGAGGGCGATTAAGATAACTTGCGCCCTGTCCTCCTGAATCTTTCTCAACACCAATGGAATCAGGGCTATTGGGGGAAGGCATATGCCAGACTGAAGTCCCACGGAATCAGCAAAGCATCTACTACCTGTGGACCATCTCTGGGGTGTAAAGAACAGAACTGATGCACCCTTCTGTTTCCCCTGGTGGCGAAGCGGTCTATATCTGGATGACCCCACATCTGCACAATCCGGTCGAAAATGGAACAATTTAACATAACACCCATTCTCGCTGCCCGAGCTGATTGCAGCTTAGAAAGTCTGCCTTGATGTGCTCTTTTCCTCTTATGTGCAGATCAGTTAATGACAGCCGATGAGCTTCGGCTATTTGGAATATACAATCCACCACCTCCATTAAAGGCCTGGATCGGGTCCCCCCTTAGTGGTTGATGTAGGCTACCGTCACCTTATTGTCGGAGAGGATTCTGACATGCTGACCCTGTAGGGACATAAGGAGCCGTCTTACTGCCAGCTCCCCGTCAATAACTCTTTCACATTAGCTGAACCACCAATCTCCATCCCTGTCCAAGTCCCCTAGACCATCACCTCACCAAGGTGGACCCCCCAACCCCCGGGGCAGGCATCCATAGTGACAATTCGGGGAAATATGGTTTGCCCAGGGACCCACCCTTGACAAGTTTGACAAATTTAGCCACCAAAGAAGGGATTTGTATCGTAGATGGTGTAAAGCTGCAGTAGCATCGTACGCAGTGAAGAAGCAGTGACCCAAAAATTCTAACACAAAAGTCTCTTTTAATGTGTTTCTTCACAGCATTAAAGTCCAATTCACATAAATGCATATAACTTCAGTAGATATTATCAGTGACCAGTTTACACCGGATCAAAGCAATACATATCACATGGCTTTAGATTTGCGGTCCCTAAACAGGCCAGACTTCCCTTGTCCAGTTTCCCTGGGTGACCGCATGCCATCTCACAGTCTCTATACGTCTCCATACACACAGCCTCATATGTTGCAGACACTACACACGCCAGCCCTCCTCTGACTAGTTCTCGTGGGTGTCCTGCATCGCTGTATCAGTCTCTTTACAGACTCTTTACTCACACAGTCGTACACAGTTCAGGATATCCTCCGGATAGCAGCCGGGCACCATATCCACCTGTTTGCAATTGTTGCACATGCTAGTCCTCTTTCGGGCACAGGACATCCACCTCCGGGCACAGGACTGTCCACATCCGAGACCAGTACCATGGACAACATGCATCTCTGTGTACGCTGCGGGTGCCAGGCTATTCAGCTGCCCTGGGTGCTGGCTCTGCTGGCCTGTGCCTCTATGCACTCTGCAGACCAGCACACACCAGGCTGACACTGACGTGCACCTCGCACACCTGACGGCCTGACACACCCATACCCCTTACTGCAGGGTTTTTAAATACACACAAACCTGTGGCCTTCAGCCATCTGGAAAACCCGGACTGGAAATCCGTGACTCTCATGCACACCTATGGACTTCATCCGTTTGCATGCACATTCTGAGGAGAACAAACAGCGCCCCCTAGCTGTATCAGAGGCCACAGCCTCACAATGGGGACAGAGAAACCCTTTTTTCCAGGCACTCTCTAAGAAAATGTTTTTTATGTAAAATCTCCCACTTTAAGGCACTAATATGGAATTGGGCCCACCAGGCAGCTGGAATACAGGAAGTGAGTGACCCTAGCAAGGACATCGCACCCCTAAGGATTGTTTACTGCCTTCAACATCTGATGTTGGATGCTTCTAATTTAGCCACTGGTAGCCAACACTCCTGAGTCTCGGAATCCAGCATGAGACCCAGGAATTCCTGCACCTTCAGGGGCTGCAAACGTGACTTTTTAAGGTTCAGTAGCCACCCCAACCCTTCTAGAGTGGACATTATACTCTCCATCTGTCTAGTGCAATGAAGAACTGAATTGCCTACTGTTAGAAAATCATCTAAATGGGGGCAATCACGACATTTAGTTCATGGAAATGTGCCATGACTTCTGTGACCACCTTTGTAAAGACCCATGGGGCAATAGCGACACAAAAACGGGAGGGCTTTGAGCTGGAAATTACTCACCTGCACCTGCTTCCACGACCGAGCCTGTAATCCTGCTCCGCTCACTATCGTGCAGTCCCCCTGGACCCACTGTGGCACTTCCAGGCACCCCACGCTGGCCAAGGCAGGGGACCCCCGCTGTCTGAACTGACTCGTCGGGCCTGGGAATGACTCCTCTTCTTACAGGTATGTCTGATTGAGGTTCGTCCGACAAGGACAGGAAACCAACTGATGCGGGAGAGAGGTGCCGCCCTTTTATGTATGTAGATTTCCCCTCTCTCGTAGTGCTGTCATGGGAGACCGAACAGGAGGCACCCCTGAAAGAGAAACATCAGCAGTATAAGCACATCACAACGACCCCACCTCGCTAGTCAAGAAGGATACCTTTATCAACACAAAAAGAAAGGTACAGATAAAGCTACGCGAGATGCAGGACAGCTGGTTTAGCAAGAAGGCTGTTGAAATCCAGAACTATGCAGAAAGCCACAACCTCAAGTGCTTCTATGATGCCCTAATGGCTGTATATGGACCCCAATCAGCTAACTCCTCATCTCTCCTCTATGCAGACAGAACTAAGCTGCTAACAGAAAAGAAACAGATTCGGTAACTGAGCGCTTCAACAGTGTCCTTAATCGCACTGTTAATATCAACGACAAGCCTGTTGCTCGGCTGCCCGAGGTAGAAATCAATAAGGACTTCAATGTTCTTCCCAGTGAAGATGAAGTTAGGAAGGCAGTATAACAACTCTCTTTGGCAAAGCACCAGGAAACAATGCTATACCTGCCGAACCAGGAAACAATGCTATACCTGCCAAACCTGGAAAGAATGCTATCCACTTTATAAAATAAGAAAGCAAGCAGCACTTCAAATAGTGTCTAAAAAGTGGGGGGTACTTTTTTGACTTATCTCACATGCATTTTTTGGATACTGTTTGGAGTGCTGTTTGATGTCTTTATATATTATCTGATTTTTTGGACTATAAGACACATCGGACTATAAGATGCACCTCAAATTTTAGGGTGGAAAATAGCAGAAATTTTTTTTTATAAGATAGGGGTCCATCTTATTGTCCGAGTTTAAGGTATCTTACCTGAGGGCCGTCGGTGCTGGAACGGGGTCACAAGAGGCATGGTCCCTTCCTCAGTCCTGGGGTATCCCAGCAGTGCGATGCTGTGGGTCCGGTGTCGGCGGCGAGGCAGATCATGGAGCAGGGTCCCTTCCTCAGGATACCGGTGGCAGAAATGTGGCGACGCCGTGGCCCGGTGTGCACGGCGAGCAGAGCCGAGTGCATCACCGGTTTCTTGGCGGCCATCTTCCTGAGGCCTCGCATGCGCAGATTGAGATCTTGGCAGCCCTCGGCTTCAGGAAAATGGCTGCTGAGATCTCAATTTGCCCATGCACGGCTTCTGGTGGCCAATTTTCTGAAGCCAAGGACCACCGAGATCTCAAGCCCACAGCCTCAGGAAAATGGAGTGCGAGAGGTCAGCCGAGATCTCAATCCACGCACGCGCCCGCGGCCCACGGCTTCAGGAAAATGACCGCAGGGAAACCAACGAGGTTCTTTGCACCGCCCAATGCCGACACCGAGCATCAGCATCGCCACACCTCTGCCGTGGCCGGTTCCTTGAGGAATGGACGCGGCTACACCACTACTGCAACCCCCCGGTAAGCCTGCGTTCGGTCTATAAGGCGCACCCCACATTTTCCTCCCAATTTTTTTGGTCAAAAAGTGCGTCTTATAGTCCTAAAACTATGGTACCTATCTGTTTGTCTTTCTGTCTGTCTATCGGTCTGTCTATATCTTACAAGTGTGACCAATCCAAGATTGTTTCTTTTGTGTCCTAAACCTTTGGTAATTTATAAAGAAAAATAAATGTTAATAAAACATAGGGCAAAATAACTTTAAAGTTAAAGTTCCCACGATGACTATTTCATGCATTTTTGATGTTGCAGGTTTTCTGCAGCATTTCTATTAGCTTAATTAGGTTACTTGAGATATTTTCTTTGCATTTTTGAGTTTTTCTTTCTTATTGGCTTCACGACATGCGCTGTAATATTACAGCGCATGTCGTGTCTCTCCCTTTGATCAAAGTCACGACATGTCAGCTGTTTTGTACAGCTGACATGTGCGCGCAATAGCGGCGGGTTAAATTGTGATTCACCCGCCGCTATTAACCTGTTAAATGCCACTGTCAAACACTGACAGCGGCATTTAACTATCGCTTCCGGCCGCCCGGCCGGAAATGAGCGCATCGCCGACCCGTCACATGATCAGGGGTTCAGCGATGCGTCAGGATGGTAACCATAGAGGTCCTTGAGACCTCTATGGTAACTGATGCCGGCCTGCTGTGAGCGCCCCCCTGTGGTCGGCGCTCATAGCAAGCCTACATTTCAGCTACATTGCAGCGATCTGATGATCGCTGCTATGTAGCTGAGCCGATCGAGTTGTGCCAGCTTCTAGCCTCCCATGGAGGCTATTGAAGCATGGCACAAGTTAAAAAAAATGTTTTTAAAAATATGAAAAAATAAAAAAAATATAAAAGTTTAAATCACCCCCCTTTGGCCCCATCCTAAATAAAACAATAAAAAAAATCCAACCTACATATATTTGGTATCGCCGCTTTCAGAATCGCCCGATCTATCAATAAAAAAAAGCATTAACCTGATCGCTAAACATTGTAGCGAGAAAAAAATTAGAAACGCCAGAATTACGTTTTTTTTTGTCACTGCGACATTGCATTAAAATGCAATAACAGACGATCAAAAGAACGTATCTGCACAAAAGTGGTATCACTAAAAACGCCAGCTCGGCACGCAAAAAATAAGCCCTCACCCGACCCCAGATCACGAAAAACGGAGATGTTACGGGTATCGGAAAATGGCGCAATTTTTTTTTTTTTAGCAAAGCTTTGAATTTTTTTTCACCACGTAGATAAAAAATAACCTAGACATGTTTAGTGTCTATGAACTTGTAATGACGTGGAGAATCATAATATCAGGTCAGTTTTAGCATTTAGTGAAGATAGAAAAAAAGCCAAACAAAAAACAAGTGTGGGATTGCACTTTTTTTGCAATTTCACCACACTTGGAATTTTTTTCCCGTTTTCTAGTACAAGACATGGTAAAACCAATGGTGTCGTTCAAAAGTACAACTCATCCAGCAAAAAATAAGCCCTCACATGACCATATTGACGGAAAAATAAAAATGTTATGGCTCTGGGAAGCAGGGGAGCGAAAAACGAAAACGCAAAAACGAAAAAGGGCCGCGTCCTGAAGGGGTTAAATGAAATGCCAAAGGAAAGATAAAGTTGTTCCTTTGCGCTTGTAGCATAGATACATAGTAACATAGTTATTAAGGTTGATGGAAGACTTTAAGTCCATCTAGTTCAACCCATAGCCTAACCTAACATGCCCTAACATGTTGATCCAGAGGAAGGCAAAAAAAACCCATGTGGCAAAGAGTAAGCTCCACCATGGGGAAAAAAATTATTTCCTGACTCCACATACTGCAATCAGACTAATTCCCTGGATCAACACCCTATCAAGGAATCTAGTGTATATACCCTGTAACATTATACTTTTCAAGAAAGGCATCCAGTCCCCTCTTAAATTTAAGTAATGAATCACTCATTACAACATCATACGGCAGAGAGTTCCATAGTCTCACTGCTCTTACAGTAAAGAATCCGCGTCTGTTATTATGCTTAAACCTTCTTTCCTCCAGACGTAGAGGATGCCCCCTTGTCCCTGTCTCAGGTCTATGATTAAAAAGATCATCAGAAAGGTCTCTGTACTGTCCCCTCATATATTTATACATTAAAGTAAGATCACCCCTTAGCCTTAGTTTTTCCAAACTAAATAGCCCCAAGTGTAATAACCTATCTTGGTATTGCAGACCTCCCAGTCCTCTAATAACCTTGGTCGCTCTTCTCTGCACCCGCTCCAGTTCAGCTATGTCTTTCTTATACACTGGAGACCAGAACTGTACACAGTATTCTAAGTGTGGTCGAACTAGTGACTTGTATAGAGGTAAAAATTATGTTCTCCTCATGAGCTTCTATGCCTCTTTTAATGCATCCCATTATTTTATTTGCCTTTGTAGTAGCTGCCTGACACTGACCACTAAATGTGAGTTTGTCATCCACCCATACTCCCAGGTCGTTTTCAGTGACGGTTTTGCCCAGAGTTTTAGAATTAAGCACATAGTTATACATCTTATTACTATTACCCAAGTGCATGACCTTACATTTATCCCCATTAAAGCTCATTTGCCATTTATCAGCCCAAGCTTCTAGTTTACATAAATCATCCTGTAATATAAAATTGTCCTCCTCTGTACTGATTACCCTGCAGAGTTTAATGCCATCTGCAAATATTGAAATTCTACTCTGAATGCCCCTTACAAGATCATTAATAAATATGTTAAAAATAAGAGGGCCCAATACTGACCCCTGTGGTTCCCCACTGCTAACCGCGACCCAGTCCGAGTGTGCTCCATTAATAACCACCCTTTGTTTCCTATCCCTGAGCCAGCTCTTAACCCACTTACACATATTTTCCCCTATCCCCATTATTCTCATTTTATGTATCAACCTTTTGTGTGGCACCGTATCAAAAACTTTTGAAAAGTCCATATACACTACGTCCACTGAATTCCCTTGGTCCAGTCCGGAACTTACCGCTTCATAGAAATTGATCAGATTAGTCTGACATGAACGGTCCCTAGTAAACCCATGCTGATATTGGATCATGAGGTTATTCCTCTTCAGATACTCCAGCATAGCATCCCTTAGAATGCCCTCCAGGATTTTACCCACAGTAGAGGTTAAGCTTACTGGCCTATAATTACCGAGTTCAGTTTTTGTCCCCTTTTTGAATAATGGCACCAATATTGTGGTGAAAATCCACAGGAATGATCCAGGAGATGCAATAACTGATATGCTTTTTTTATTATTTACTCGTTGCGAAGTCCACCGACTTCTTCATCGGTATAAAACCACAGTGCATGTCAATTATTAAATCTCCTGTGTCATTTCTGTGGATTTTCACCAGCAGTGCAGAGGAACCACTTTCTTTCCCTTGGCATTTCTGGTTTTACCGATGGATCACAGTAGCTGATTACTTCCAAGCTCTAATACTGTTGTGTAATACACAACTGTACCAGGCGAGCAAGTTTTTTATCATTTACCATTGCTCACCACCAGATAAGACCCTATTGCGCTTTCTTTGCTTCCCAGTTTCTTTCCCTTGGCATTTCTGGTTTTATTGGTGGATCTGCAGCAACGGATTACTTCCAAGATCTAATATTGTTGCAAGTTTTTGGTCACACTTACCATTGCTCACCACCAGATAAGACCCTACTGTGTTTTCTTTGCTTCCCAATTTTCTCTCTACTATGTTTTAAATTAAGCTACTTTGTTTTTGATACTTTATGGTATTTGGCTTTAACAAAACTTTATTGTTACAGCGGAAACACGCTAAAAATGCGTATACGTTGCGGATTTTCCATATCTAATACAATTCTGTGGGGAGTATCCGTAGATAAAACTCAGCATGCACATAGGAGAAATATACATGTTGCAGATTTAAAAAACGCAGCACAGATAAGTTTACACTGTATATAAAACGAGATTTCTATAATTCCCATCTACTTTGCTGGATCTTTAAGATGCTGTGAAAATACGCAGTATCAAACACTCTCCATAAACGCGTTGTGGGAACTTATTGTTCCAGAGCTTGTATCTCCTAGGTTTGTTTCACTTAATAAAACCAGAAACTGAAGCATAATATTTTATTTTTTCATCTATATTCTGTGCATGAGTATTGTTGTAGCCAGTTTGCAAAATAAGCACAACAAGCTATGACATTACATGCAAGTGTAAAAGTAAAACCACTTATAATTTTAACTGCTTAAGAAAAAATGAATACAAAACCAAGGAAATGAGCCGGAACACCTGTTGGAATAAGTGCAGTGTGTAGGTGCACATTCACAGACTAAACCTAGGATAAAAACAAAATAAGCAAATACTCTGTAGTAAGTAAATACCAATAGTACGTGTAAATAATATACTGTAGGGTAATTTGGTGAACATTTCACTCTTTTGATTGCCGAGGATGGAATTCACACTGACATTCACGGCATAGATGAACGAGCTACGGATCTGAAATCCACATCTTTTGTCAGTTTATGCTGTGGATAATTTTCACAGTGTGTGCATTAGGTTTCTTAGAATATGCTGCCACTGATAAATGCGGAAGACTTTCCACACGCGGGAACGTACCTGAAAAGTTTCATAATTCTTTGTGATTTTGTGGTTAGTAATGCTGAACCCAAACTATCCAAGTAGCGTTTCTGCTTGGCTGGAAACAAAGGCGAGCTATGGAAATCACACTTCACAGGCGGGAACATTAGGAGGTAGGGAGGATATATTTAGCTGCGTTATGAAATCAGGGCATATGCTCAGCAGTCACTAACAACAACCTAACAATCTGTTCCTTCTCCATAACTACCTTCAATTAGTCATCATCATATAAACTGTAAAACACTTGTAGACCATACATTTATAGTAAAGATCTGACCTAGTCTCTAACTAAAGTGAAGCTTCTTTATAGTTTGAGAAAAAAGTTTTCTGCAACCCTGATTTTTAATAATATTGTATACATTGATTTTATATTAAAGGGAATCAGTCATCAGGTTTTTGCTATATAATCTGAGGACAGCATGAGATTGGGGCTGAGACACAAATTTTAGCGATGCATCACTTATTAGGCCATGTGGTGTTGTTTCAATACAATGAGTGTTTTATCAGCAGGATATTAACACTACAGGACTAGCTGCCCACGTGCCTTCTGGTCCGATCACACCACTGATTAGCTGCTTACTGTCAATAGACAACGTTCACAGGAAGCTATGACGTGGGCGGGGTTAGCTTTATGAGCTCTGCTGCATGCTCATAAACCAGGAGTGGGTGATAAATACAGGAAGTGGTGATGTCTTTTTATTATACTTTTCTTCTGATTGTTCCACTCCTGGTTTTGGCTAACAAATACTGATGTAAGACACTGAACATGTCAACATGTATAATGGAGAAATCTGCTTCTTTCTCCTCTTGGATTGCTCTTTCACTCTCAATTCATGGATAAAACCGGCATTCAGTGAAAACAGACTCTCCAATTACTGAGAAAGGAAATGGCAGTTTGTGCTTTAAATGTTCTATGAAGAGAGAAAAAGGAGGATGAGCTGGAGGCAGATACACATATTCTGCTGCAAGTTCTCCTGAAACTGCAGATATAGTTCTCCATAGATCTTTATGGGCGCCAACTTCCATCAACTATCTCAGTAACAGGAAAATCTATATTAATTAAAAATTGGCGTTACCCATAAATTGAGAAATCTGAGAATGCAAGATCTGTCCAGGAGGAGAAAGAAGCAGATTTCTCTGATAAGAAATATTACATAGTTTCTCATTTTCATTTCTGTTATTGATTTATGAAAAAACAAACTACGGTTACTGTTTAAATCACATGGGAGTCACTGAAGGAGTGGTAAAAAGTGAGAAGAGGAAAATACTGTACATTAAAACGGTTTTTTAACACCATTTAAACCTATATTTCTATGATAAATTATTCATATCATGGGAAACATTGTACATACTATGATTGTGGTACTTACCACTAATACATGAGAAACATTTTGAAGCATAGGCAGCAAATGCTTTGACCAGTGGAGCACTCTCCCATCTTCATGATTTTTCTTAGTACCATAGAGGTAACTATATAGATCATTTATTATAAACTCATTTGATGAATACTGATAATCACTGATCTGGTGTCAATGACATATTGCTCAAAAATTAAACATGTTTTCATTTTTTTAAAATTTCTATTTTATTATATATGATAAATAACAAATCCTGAAACTTTGCAGCTTTCACTCTGACCACTTATTCTCATTCCTGACTGTCCCTGTACTGGAGAGATTAGCTTTAAAGAGAACTTGACATCTGTTGCACATCCCCCTGACTGGCTGGACTCCTGCATGGCTGCTTCTCAGGCGCATTCCTCATCCCCCCTTGCCAGTGACTGACAGTTCTCTTTCCGCATGTAAGAAATAATATGTCACCCCAGGGTAGCAGGCATGGGGAGGCTCCGCCATGGACCCACCTTTCTGACCAATATCCTGTTCGGCTCTGTCCCCCGTGACTTAGCTTTGTTCTTCTCTGATAATCTGCAGTGTTTCAGAGTAAAGGTACCTTCACACGAAACGACATCGCTAGCGATCCGTGACGTTGCAGCGTCCTGGCTAGCGATATCGTTTCGTTTGACACGCAGCAGCGATCAGGATCCTGCTGTGATGTCACTGGTCGCTGAATAAAGTCCAGAACTTTATTTGGTCGTCCGATCGCCGTGTATCGTTGTGTTTGAAAGCAAAAGCAACGATACCAGCGATGTTTTACACTGGTAACCAGGGTAAACATCGGGTTACCAAGCGCAGGGCCGCGCTTAGTAACCCGATGTTTACCCTGGTTACCAGCGTAAAAGTAAAAAAAACAAACAGTACATGCTCACCTCTGCGCGTCCCCCAGCGTCTGCTTCCTGACACTGACTGAGCGCCTGCCCTAAAGTGAAAGTGAAAGCACAGCGGTGACGTCACCGCTGTGCTGTTAGGGCCGGAGCTCAGTCAGTGTCAGGAAGCAGATGCTGGGGGACGCGCAGGTGAGCATGTACTGTTTGTTTTTTTTACTTTTACGCTGGTAACCAGGGTAAACATCGGGTTACTAAGCGCGGCCCTGCGCTTAGCAACCCGATGTTTACCCTGGTTACCCGGGGACCTCGGCATCGTTGGTCGCTGGAGAGCGGTCTGTGTGACAGCTCTCCAGCGATCAAACAGCGACGCTGCAGCGATCGGCATCGTTGTCGCTATCGCTGCAGCGTCGCTTCGTGTGAAGGTACCTTTACTTACGGTAGATATGGCTGTAATCAGACATCCAGTGTCTCATACACACTGCATGTGGATCTGGCAGCATCTATCAGCTGTCAGGTTCCCTTTAAGCAATCATTTAATTATCATCACAGGCAGCACTTCAATTTAGGTGCTTTGGAGTACACCAGGGGATATTAAAGGGAACCTGTCACCCCCAAAATCGAAGATTAGATAAGCCCACTAGCATCAGGGGCTTATTTACAGCATTCTGTAATGCTGAAGATAAGCCCCTGTTGTAACCTGAAAGATGAGAAAAAGAGGTTAGATTGTACTCACCTGGGCGGGCGGTCTCGGTATAATGGGCGTCGCGGTCCGGGGCCTCCCATCTTCTTACAATGACATCCTCTTCTTGTATTCATGCTCCAGCACAGGCGTACTTTGTCTGCCCTTTTGAGGGCAGAGCAAAGTACTGCAGTGCGCAGGCACTGGGCCTCTCTGACCTTTCCCGGCGCCTGCGCACTGCAGTTCTTTGCTCTGCCCTTAACAGGGCAGACAAAGTACGCCTGTGCCGGAGCTGCGGTGTAAATACAAGAAGAGGACGTCATTGTAAGAAGATGGGAGGCTCCGGACCGGACCGCGACACCCATCGGACCGGACCACAGCGGGACTGCCCCTGGGTGAGTATAATCTAACCTCTTTTTCTCATCTTTCAGGATACATCGGAGGCTTATCTACAGCATTACAGAATGCTGTAGATAAGCCCCTGATGCCGGTGGGCTTAGCTCATCTTCGATTTTGGGGGTGACAGGTTCCCTTTAAGATGGTAGAATGGAGCACATAGATTTGTAGGACCCCAGTGGAGTAGCCATAAGATCTCCCCGCGGTCATTCATCCTTATGTTTATAGTCTTTTCACTAGGGACTGCTCCTAATAGCCAGTTTCCTACTCCACACTGATGAGGGGCAAATACCCCGAAACAGCTGTCTGTGGATGGATACCATGTTTTGGCATAGGTGGTTTTCCTTTATTGGATGCTGCCCTTCCCATGGTTGTTCCTTCCCGGTGAAAGACCTGGCTATTCATTGCTTGCATTGAGAAACACGTGATGGTGTCTCCGCGGCTTTTCTACATGCAATTGCATATTTCCCTTTAGGGATGGGGGCAGTGTTCTGGATCACTGCGTTGAGAAACAACACGAGATGGTGTCTACGCGGTGTTGGATGTTTTGATCTCCCCGAGGTCATTCATCCTTATGTTTATAAGTTCTGCAAACTTCCTGCCTGTCATCATCTCAGCACCTCTTCTAATTAGTAGGTCCAACATGATATTGAGTCACACCACTCTGATGATTTCATACTTGGTCTCCTAATCTGAAGAGGCATTGGGGATTCTGATGTGGCCATGATGTCTCTTGCTAACTGCACCAGGGACCAAGCTATGGAAGTGTAGTTCTCAGAGTAGTAGGACGGAGGTGGTAAAATCATTAGTCATTGTCTTAACGTAATTCTATGGCCTATTTCCGCCTCTTGGATACTTATATACAGTTTTATTTCATCCCCACCTTCACTGAGTCATAACTTTAATTTATAAAGTATTGTCATTTGTTTTTGGTGGTATGGAAATATTTGCAAATTTTTACCATTGTTTCTTTTTTTCTTTAAATGGCATTCACTACAGGGTAAATCACATTCTAGTAATTTTTTTTTTTGTGGGGCAAGTTATATTTCTACTAGATGGTGGCCTGATTCTAACGCATCGGGTATTCTAGAATATGTATGTAGTTTATTTATGAAGATTTAAGAATAATGCAATGAATACACAGGATTTTCCGGGTAAAATATGTACATTATCAGTGAAGCGGTGTTTAAATCCCGCACCAATATCACTGATTGGTCGCGGCCGGCAGACTGACCTCCATCTTATTCTCTCCCTCACAGACTGTCCTCCATGTTATTCTCTCCCTCACAGACTGTCCTCCATGTTATTCTCTCCCTCACAGACTGTCCTCCATGTTATTCTCACCTCACACACTGTCCTCCATGTTATTCTCTCTCTCACAGACTGTCCATGTTATTCTCACCCTCACAGACTGACCTCCATGTTATTCTCTCCCTCACAGACTGTCCTTCATGTTATTCTCGCCCTCAGACTGACCTCCATGTTATTCTCTCCCTCACAGACTGTCCTCCATGGTATTCTGCCCTCACAGACTGTCCTCCATGTTATTCTCTCCCTCACAGACTGTCCTCCATGTTATTCTCTCCCTCACACACTGTCCTCCATGTTATTCTCTCCCTCACAGACTGTCCTTCATGTTATTCTCGCCCTCAGACTGACCTCCATGTTATTCTCTCCCTCACAGACTGACCTCCATGTTATTCTCTCCCTCACAGACTGTCCTCCATGTAATTCTCTCCCTCACAGATTGTCCTCCATGTTATTCTCTCCCTCACAGACTGTCCTCCATGTTATTCTCTCCCTCACAGACTGTCCTCCATGTTATTCTCTCCCTCACAGACTGTTCTCCATGTTATTCTCTCCCTCAGACTGTGCTCCATGTTATTCTCTCCCTCACAGACTGTCCTCCATGTTATTCTCTCCCTCACAGACTGTTCTCCATGTTATTCTCTCCTTCAGACTGTGCTCCATGTTATTCTCTCCCTCTCAGACTGTCCTTCATGTTATTCTTGTTCTAGTATATGTATGTAGTTTATTGATGAATGCTGATTGGTTGAGGCCGGCCGGGCGCAACCAATCAGCGACGCAGGATTTTGGTTACAGACAAACAGACCCTTAGACAATTATATATATAGATTGGTACCATTTTGCACTTTTTTTATCACATTTTATTTTATTTTTTGAAGGGACATGGGGGCATGCTTATCTTTTTATTTATTCTACATGTGCATTTGATGATTTTATAGTTTGGGTCTTTACGGGATGATCGTCTTGGCCAAACTATAGAAAGTCAATGATGAAAACATAAAACCCATGAAATCAATGGCCACTTGAATAAGTAAACCTATATATTTTTTTGATTATGCTGAATGTTAAAATAATGTCAGCAGAAGACAACATTGGATTCTATTCCTTCCAGCTAAAAAAACGGAAAACTGAGTGGACTTGGATTCTCTGTCATCTAGACTGTTGAAGACTGGAAAGTGTTTGTCTTGTAAAATTTGCTCACTCTGCCGTGTTCCTCTGCTGCCTCCTTCTTTCATCAGGCGCTGCTCTGACCCAGCCAGTGGCAGTGACTGCAGAGGTGGTGTCACCAACGGTCACTAGTATGTATCTTTTATTAGGCAGCACACTCGCTTTCCAGCCAAGGCTACATTTTCTCCTGTTGCTGGGCAGCTTGATCACTATATATGAAACTATTTGCTGTTTATTTGAACATGTGAATGGAGGCTTGCTGTCCATATAATGTAAGAAGCCAGTCAGCAAGCCAATAGCAAGATAGGTCTGGGAACCAATCAGGGCACACTATGTCCGTCCTATTTAAATCTCATGTGAACATCCTGTCCCTTGTCAGTTATAAACATTATTATAGCTCCTGGTGCTATATACTCTTAATTATTATTCTGATATCATCCTTTGTTATTATTAACTTTATTATTAACTGATATTCCACTGCCAACCTTGCTCCACTGGACAGCAGTTCTTCGGATGCATCCCATGGACCTTCATGGTGAGAGCCAGTAATGAAAAAGTGTAAACTGAAGCATTCCCTAGGACTTCACAAGCAATAAAGCGATCCGCACCGCTAATACACCTTAGGCATAATATTCCATTGGTATGCCAAAATGCTGTCGGCATAAAACCTGAACCTTCTGGTGCCTGCCCAGAAATAACAATACTAATAGTCCGTGTGAAAAGAAAGATGGATGGCATTCACCGGTCTGTAAAATCCAGTATTTATTTCAATAGCGCAAAACGGCCGTCGTCGCTCTCGCACTCCTTCTCCCATTCTCCTGTTGAAGATGTTTTAGTCTTTGAAATAAATGCTGGATTTTACAGACCGGTGAGTGCCATCCATCTTTCTTTTCACATGTTGCCTAGGACTTGTTAAGTGGAATGCCTAGCACAAACACTTTCTGGAGATTCCCTCCTAAGCGTTGCCAGATCTCCAAGAACATTCCTAGTAACAGTTGCCTTGTTGAGAATAACTACGGTATTTTTGAAAAATATCTGCAACCTTAGTTCCTTTGGACTTTCAATAATAAAGCATAGCAAAGAATTAAGAGCACCATTTGTTTGTTTTTTAAGTGAAGAGACTCCATGTAATGCCATCTCTATATACCAGTACACCCATCGTGCATATAAAGGAAACCAGCGTGTAGAGATGTAGCTACAGAAAATACTCCTAATCTCAGCAACACAGCCAGTGCTTCACAACTAAGGCTGCCGCTTACCATGCTAGAGGGTGTGAGTGTGAATACTGGAGAGGATCAGACTGTCCAAGAGAAATACTGTACGTATATACTATGTTTATTATACATAGTGCTCAGCATAAATGAATACACCCCCACTGAAAAGTAAGATTTTAATCAATATCTTACTAAACATAATAACAATTTCCGAAATTTAAAAAAGACTGAGTTTTCATAGAACTTTTTTTATCCATAACTTGAAAGTAAGATTAATAATATAGCTTTATTTACAAAATCTCCAGTTTTGTCCAAATTAGTTGATACAAAAAAGGAATACACCCCACATCAAAAACCACTACATCTATTATTTTGTATGGCCTCCATTATTTGTAAGGGCAGCACCAAGGCTTCTTGGCATCAAATTAAGAAATTGGTGACATATTGCAACATCTTGTACCATTTTTCAAGAACAACCTCTTTTATAGCCTTGATGCTGGATAGAGAGTGATGCTCAACTTGTCTCTTCAGAATTTCCCTTAAGTGTTTTGGTTGGGTTCAAATCCAGAGATGTACTTGGCCTCTGAATCACTTTCGCCCCGTTCTTCAGAAGTGCAACAGATGTGTGTTTTGGACAAATAGTGAATGAAAAAGAAATGTTAGGTAGTGTACACACAACACCCAGAAATACTAATGCCACAGCCCATCTATAGTATTGATGTGGCATGTACGGTTTTCAAATATGCTTGCCTAAATAAGGATGCTAAAATAGACCTCTACAGTTAAATATGTAGAATTAGTTTAATGTTTTTGTTTTTTTTTCTTTTTTACAAAATGTAATCCCCCATCCCCAAAACGGACATAACAAAAAGTTTTAGGTAGATATACTTCCAGAAAGCAAAATGGAACAGCAACCCTTGTGAAAAAAAGCCATAACAAAAAATGATCTGTTACTAAGAAAATGCCCCAATAGCAAAATGTATCCACAGCCTGCACTAGTGTCGGTGGCATGTAGAGTTGTGAAATCGGACTAGTAAAACATGAGTGTAAAAATGAAAATGTGTAGATTTTTTTCTTTCTTTTCTATTTTTTTTTTTTATCACTATTAACTTTTCGTGACAATAAGGCCAAAAATGCAGCAATAGACTTCAGTAATATGGCATGTATGGTTGTCAAGCTGGACTAGTAAAGCTGGTATGGTTTGTCACGGTGATATGCCCAGTGGTGGACCTGTTGTTCCCTGCCAGACATTGCCAACCCCAAGGGTGGCAACATTTTCGTTTTCAATTTTGTATATTCTTTGGCTTCCTGTAAGGCTAAATCATAGTAGGCCTTTTGTGGCTGCCCCGTTAAGTCTGGTCCCAGGACTTCCGCCCACTGCTCTGGCAGGATTTTCTATCGGCGACCCTTTCAAAAATGGTTATATCATCACCCTGGATCATTTTCTGCAAAGCTCTCCTCACCACTTTCTCGATAGAAAAAACATCATCTGACCTTGGAGTTGTAGCAGCCACTGAGCCACGAACTGCCTCTGTGAGTAAATCAATCTGCTGCTGTTGTCAGTGCTGCTGGACCTGTATCTGGTGCTGCTGCTGGAGCTGTTGCATATGCAGCTTACTTTTCTCCTTTTTTGCCAGCTGATGCTGATGTAAGTTTTGCTGCTGTAGCTATTGGACTTGAAGCAGGTGTTTAATCAGGCTGTCCATGCTGTCTGAAGCTGGCCTATAGCTGCTTGTACCAACAATATGTAAAATGTTTGTGTCAGTCATTCCCTGGGAATGCTGCACGCATTCTCCACCAAATGTAACAACGCTACTCACTTAGAAGCGATATGAGGTATTACAGGAACTGTTTCTATTTAAAAGTCCAGCTGGTTTATTTCACTCATCATAAACCACATCACAGGAAAACTCAAGTACAGCCCTTGTCTGGCTCAAAGTATAACATAAAGCAAAAAGTCCATACAATGGTGCTGGTTAGCCTACCTGGCGTAAGGTACCTTCACACTAAACGATATCGCTAGCGATCCGTGACGTTGCAGCATCCTGGCTAGTGATATCGTTGTGTTTGACACGCAGCAGCGATCTGGATCCTGCTGTGATATCGCTGGTCATTGCTGAAAGTTCAGAACTTTATTTGGTCGTCAGATCGGCGTGTATTGTCGTGTTTGACAGCAAAAGCAACGACACCAGCAATGTTTTACAATGGTAACCAGGGTAAATATCGGGTTACTAAGTGCAGGGCAGCGCTTAGTAACCCAATATTTACCCTGGTTACCAGTGTAAAATGTAAAAAAAACAAACAGTACATACTCACCTTCACGTCCCCTGCCGTCCGCTTCCCACACTGACTGAGCGCCGGCCGTAAAGTGAAAGCACAGCACAGCGGTGACGTCACCGCTCTGCTGTTAGGGCCAGCACTCAGTCACATTTTACACTGGTAACCAGGGTAAACATCGGGTTACTAAGCGCGGCCCTGTGCTTAGCAACCCGATGTTTACCCTGGTTACCTGGGGACCTCGGCATCATTGGTCGCTGGAGAGCGGTCTGTGTGACAGCTCTCCAGCGACCAAACAGCGACACTGCAGCGATCGGCATCGTTGTCGCTATCGCTGCAGCGTCGCTGAAGGTACCTTTAGAGTTCAGCTCCTTTGTCCTTTAGAAAAGGCACTCAATCCAGGAGATCTGCACACTTCCATACACACAGGCATGTGTAAGACAAACAGCTCTCAATTTACAACAGGGGTGGAGATAGGGTGAGCAGCCATCTCTCCTAACTCATCAGCTCCTCACAATCAATCTGGCATGACCAATGAGCATGACCTTTGAGTCCTATACCTTCTAAAGCATTACTTCAAGTTTATCTCCCAACCACTATGAGTACGACAGCCACCTTACACTATTAGTAACCTCACAGATAGCATGCAAAGGCATATATGTGTGTGTATTTCTTTGTGTGGCGCTCATGTGATGCTAAATAAATCAAGATGTATACATTTTGTCTCCTTTTTTTATTATTTGCATACCATTAACATGTCTATTGATTCATGTGATTTCAATATGTGTATTTTCCTTATTGGTGTTGCAATATCAGTGTTCATGAGCTTATTTTAATAGGAAAACGTAACTAAGACAAATTGTGCTTTTTTCTCATGAGGGAAAAAATGCAACATGTCATTTCTTAAAGGGAACCTGTCACCCCCAAAATCGAAGATGAACTAAGCCCACCAGCATCAGGGGCTTATCTACAGCATTCTGTAATGCTGTAGATAAGCCCCCAATGTATCCTGAAAGATGAGAAAAAGAGGTTAGATTATACTCACCTGTGGGGGCGGTCCAGTCCGATGGGCGTCGCGGTCCGGCGCCTCCCATCTTCATCAGATGACGTCCTCTTCTTGTATTCCCGCTGCGACTCCGGCGCAGGCGTACTTTGTCTGCCCTGTTGAGGGCAGAGCAAAGTACTGCAATGCGCAGGCACCGGGCCTCTCTGACCTTTCCCAGCGCCTGCGCACTGCAGTACTTTGCTCTGCCCTCAACAATTCCCTTTAAGGAATCATAAACAGGCAGCAACATGCTAGAGATACAAAGCTGACCTGCATAATTAGACAGTACTGCTCCCGTGAGTTTACTGTTTCTTTTTTTGATTTGCCATATGGTTTCGTAGATATGGATGGGCCTTTTTATTTAGTGCACCCAATATGCTAATTTCTATAGTCTTTACAAAGGAGTGATACTCAGAGGATTCTTTGGGGGCAAGTCTTTAAACTGCTTTGCATTATTACACTCTAAGCAATACCCCATGGGTGGTTTTCCAGGAGCTTTGGGACGGGGCAACCAGCAATCACTAGCATAGGATTGTCTGTCTACATAGTTTCTAGAGAATGTGTTTGGAGCCGTAACTTATATTCTTGTCCACAATAACATACAAACTCTCTTCATCAAGATTGCGTGTTGTGAGAGACAGGTTGCCAGAATCTTGGGGATCCCAAAAGCTGGAATCCTAGTAATCGTTTGTATCAGTTAATCCAAATATTGGCATAGCAAAAAAAAAGAGAAAAGAAAAAAATTAATAACATACTAGAAGCTGCGCCAAAATTTAACGACTTATCAAAGCTTTTACAACCCTTTTTTGGTGGGGAATTCAATTACGACCTTTTTATTGCAAACTTTTCAGCTGCTGACTTGTTTTTTTTCATTGTGCTTGCAGAAATCTTAGGTACTTGCTCACAGACATTACCATTGTAATGTATGGAACTTATTTCAGTTAATTAAAAAAGAAGAAAATTTGCCACTTTAGAAAATGGCTTCATAGCTGACTTCTATTAATTTCATTTTCTGTTTACATTTTTTTCTACTAAATCTACAATCCATAATTAATTATTTCCTTTTTGTATGTTAGTGAATTTAAATATACATTGTTGTTTGCCAAGCGAAAATAGAAAACCTATTACTACCCATTTTTATTTTTCTTCTAGGTAAGGGAACGGTTAAGAGTTTCTTTAGAGAGAGTGTCTGCACTGGAAGAAGAACTAGTCGTTGCCAACCAGGAGGTAAATATCAAATACTTTCTCCTATTTAAGTTTGCCATATTTAACTTTTGAGGCATTAGGTTATGGACAGATTTTTGGGAAACTGTCAACAAATAGATGAATTGCATTCTGTATAGACCACTGAGCTCAGTCCACTGGAACTTCATGTCAGAATTGTCAGTTTCCTGAGTTTCATCCTCATTTAGATCATACCATGTGGAAGCAAACTGTGAAGCCGTGTGACAGTTCACAAAGCATCAATCACCACCTTTATTGAGGGAAGTAATACCTACTTGTCTAACTGCGTGGGTTGCCAACAGCCTGCTTTGTTTAAATACTCTTGTACTCTTGACCTGTTAAAAAACAGTTTTCAAATAGACACCAATGAATAATGAATACTATTCCATTCATAACATAAAAGGACAAGATTAACAGATATGTGTTATCACACCTGTAAAGTGCTTTTCTCCCTTAACATAGCTTTTTGAAGTCTCTGTTACTTTGACACGACAGATAAGGTTACAATCAAAATTGCTTACCCCTCATTGTAAATTAGATTTATTTGCAAAATGTAAAAACTTTTTTTTTGCCAAAAAAACCCTTGGTTTCTCCAAATTCATCACAAAATGCCACTTATAAATGATTACTGCAGTGTCAGAATTATTGAACCCCCTTCATGACAAAGCGTCTTTAACCCCTTCCCGAGCTGTGACGCCACGTAGGCGTCATGAAAGTCGGTGCCAATCCGACCTGTGGCGTCATGGCAGGATCGCGTCCCTGCAGATCGGGTGAAAGGGTTAACTCCAATTTCACCCGATCTGCAGGGACAGGGGGAGTGGTACTTCAGCCCACGGGGGGGTGGCTTTGCCCCCATGTGACTATGATCGCTCTGATTGGCTGTTGAAAATGAAACAGCCAATCAGAGCAATTTGTAATATTTCACCTATGAAAAGTGGTGAAATATTACAATCCAGCCATGGCCGATGCTGCAATATCATCGACCATGGCTGGAAACCTTGATCTGCCCCCGCCACCGATCTCCCCACACCTCCGTCCTGTCCTGTATACTGCTCCGCTCCGCTCCATCCTCCTGTCTGCTCCCACTTCCTCCTGTCCGCTCCCCTCGTTCTCCGATCCACCCCCATGCTCCAATCCCACCCCCTCATACTTACTGAGCCTCCTGGGTGTCCGTCCGTCTTGTCCATGGGCACCGTCATCTTCCAAAATGGCATGCGCAGTGCGCCAGCCGAATCTGCCGGCTGGCAGATTCTTTCCAGGTACATTTTGAACACTGTGATAGGTTTTATCACAGTGATCAAAATAAAAAAAATAGTAAATGAACCCCCCCCCCTTTTGTCACCCCCATAGGTAGGGACAATAATAAAATAAAGAAAATATATTTACTTTTATTTTTCCACTAGAGTTAGGGTTAGGGCTAGGATTAGGGCTAGGGTTAGGGCTAGAGTTAAGGCTAGGGCTAGGGTTAGGGCTAAGGTTAGGGCTAGGGTTAGGCTTAGGGCTAGGGTTAGGGTTAGAATTAAGGTTAGAACTAGGGTTAGGGCTAGAATTAGGCTATGTGCACACGGTGCAGTTTTGGCTGCGGATCCGCAGCGGATTCGTAGCAGTTTTCCATCAGGTTTACAGTACCATGTAAACCTATGGAAAACCAAATCCGCTGTGCCCATGGTGTGGAAAACACCGCGCGGAAACACTGTGTTGTATTTTCCGCAGCATGTGAATTCTTTGTGCGGATTCCGCAGCGTTTTACACCTGTTCCTCAATAGGAATCCGCAGGTGAAATCCGCACAAAAAACACTGGAAATCCGCGGTAAATCCGCAGGTAAAACGCAGTGCCTTTTACCTGCAGATTTTTCAAAAATGGTGAGGAAAAATCTCGCTCGAATCTGCAACGTGGGCACATAGCCTTAGGGTTGGAATTTGAGTTAGGGTTGGAATTAGGGCTAGTGTTGGAAATAGGGTTAAGATTAGGCTTGTGATTAGGGTTATGGTTAGGGTTAGGGGTGTGTTGGGGTTAGGGTTGTGGTTAGGGTTGGGATTAGGGTTAGGGTTGGGATTAGGATTAGGGTTAGGGGTGTGTTGGGGTTAGGGTTGTGGTTAGGGGTGTGTTGGGGTTAGGGTTGTGATTAGGGTTATGGCTAGAGTTGGGATTAGGGTTAGGGTTGTGTTGGGGTTAGAATTGAGGGGTTTCCACTGTTTTGGCACATCAGGGGTTTCCAAACGCAACATGCCGCCACCATTGATTCCAGCCAATCTTGCGTTCAAAAAGCCAAATGGTGCTCCCTCCCTTCCAAGCCCCGACGTGCGCCCAAACAATGGTTTACCCTCACATGTGGGGTACCAGCATACTCAGGACAAACTGGGCAACAACTATTGGGGTCCAATTTCTCCTGTTACCCTTGCAAAAATAGAAAATTACCTGCTAAAACATAATTTTTGAGGAAAGAAAATGATTTTTTATTTTCACGGCTCTGCATTATAAACTTCTGTGAAGCACTTGGGGGTTCAAAGTGCTCACCACACATCTAGATAAGTTCCTTGGGGGGTCTAGTTTCCAAAATGGGGTCACTTGTGGGAGGTTTCTACTGTTTAGGCAAATCTGGGGCTCTGCAAACGCAACGTGATGCCCGCAGACCATTCCATCAAAGTCTGCATTTCAAAACGTCACTACTTCCCTTCCGAGCCCCGACGTGTGCCCAAAAAGTGGTTTACCCCCACATATGGGGTATCGGCGTACTCAGGACAAACTGGGCAACAACTATTGGGGTCCAATTTCTCCTGTTACCCTTGTGAAAATAAAAAATTGCTTGCTAAAACATTATTTTTGAGGAAAGAAAAATGATTTTTTATTTTCATGGCTCTGCATTGTAAACTTCTGTGAAGCACTTGGGGGTTCAAAGTGCTCACCACATATCTAGATAAGTTCCAAGGGGGGTCTAGTTTCCAAAATGGGGTCACTTGTGGGGGGTTTCTACTGTTTAGGCACATCAGGGGCTCTGCAAACGTAACATGATGCCCGCAGACCATTTCATCAAAGTCTGCATTCCAAAACGTCACTACTTCCCTTCCGAGCCCCGACATGTGCCCAAACAGTGGTTCCTCCCCACATATGGGGTATAAGCGTACTCAGGACAAACTGGACAATAACATTTGGGGTCCAATTTATCCTGTTACTCTTGTGAAAATAAAATATTGCTTGCTAAAAAATAATTTTTGAGGAAAGAAAAATTATTTTTTATTTTCACGGCTTTGCGTTATAAACTTCTGTAAAGCACTTGGGGGTTTAAAGTGGTCACCGCACATCTAAATTAGTTCCATGGGAGGTCTAGTTTCAAAAATGGGGTCACTTGTGGGGGAGTTTCAATGTTTAGGCACACATGGGCTCTCCAAACGCGACATGGTGTCCGCTAACAATTGGAGCTAATTTTTCATTCAAAAAGTCAAATGGCGCTCCTTCCCTTCCGAGCCCTGCCGTGTGCCCAAACAGTGGTTTACCCCCACATGTGAGATATCAGTGTTCTCAGGAGAAATTGCCCAATAAATTTTAGGATCCATTTTATCCTGTTGCCCATGTGGAAATGAACAAATTGAGGCTAAATGAAATTTTTTGTAAAAAAAAAAGTACTTTTTCATTTTTACGGATCAATTTGTGAAGCACCTGGGGGTTCAAAGTGCTCACTATGCATCTAGATAAGTTCCTTGGGGGGTCTAGTTTCTAAAATGGGGTCACTTGTGGGGGATCTCCATTGTTTAGACACACAGGGGCTCTCCAAACGTGACATGGTGTCCGCTAACAATTGGAGCTAATTTTTCATTCAAAAGTCAAATGGCGCGCCTTCCCTTCCGAGCCTTGAAGTGTGCACAAACAGTGGTTTGTGACCACATATGAGGTATCGGTGCACTAAGGAGAAATTGCCCAACACATTTTAGGATCCATTTTATCCTGTTGCCCATGTGAAAATGAAAAAATTGAGGCTAAAAGAATTTTTTTGTGAAAAAAAGTACTTTTTCATTTTTACAGATCAATTTGTGAAGCACCTGGGGGTTCAAATTGCTCACTATGCATCTAGATAAGCTCCTTGGGGGGTCTAGTTTCCAAAATGGTGTCACTTGTGGGGGAGCTCCAATGTTTAGGCACACAGGGGCTATCCAAACGCGACATGGTGTCCGCTAAAGATTGGAGTCAATTTTTCATTGATAAAGTCAAATGACGCTCCTTCCCTTCCGAGCCCTGTCCTGAGCCTAAACAGTGGTTCCCCCCCATATATGGGGTATCAACGTACTCATGACAAATTGTACAATGACTTTTGGGGTCCAATTTCTCCTTTTACCCTTGGGAAAATAAAAAAAATTGTTGCTAAAAGATCATTTTTGTGACTAAAAAGTTAATGTTCATTTTTTCCTGCCATGGTGCTTCTGCTGCTGTGAAGCACCCGAAGGGTTAATAAACTTCTTGAATGTGGTTTGAGCACCTTGAGGGGTGCAGTTTTTAGAATGGTGTCAGTTTTGGGTATTTTTAGCCTATATCCCTCAAACTGACTTCAAATGTGAGGTGGTCCCTAAAAAAAATGGTGTTGTAAAAATGAGAAATTGCTGGTCAAATTTTAACCCTTATAACTTCCTAGCAAAAAAAAATTTTTTTTTCCAAAATTGTGCTGATGTAAAGTAGACATGTGAGTAATGTTATTTATTAGCTATTTTGTGTCACATATCTCTCTTTTAACAGAATACAAATTCAAAATTTGAAAATTGCGACATTTTCAAAATTTTTGTCAAATTTACATTTTTTTCACAAATAAATGCAAAAATTATCGACCTAAATTTACCACTAACATGAAGCCCAATGTGTCACGAAAAAACAATCTCAGAACCGCTAGGATCCGTTGAAGCGTTCCTGAGTTATTACCTCATATAGGGACACTGGTCAGAATTGCAAAAAACGGACAGGTCATTAAGGTCAAAATAGGCTGGGTCATGAAGGGGTTAAGTGCCTGTCACCTGAAAAAAAATGCTGTTAACCTCCCGCTATAGAGTTAATCTGCAGGTTAATAGCATTGTGAGCCTGCCCGGCACGACACATAGACCCATGGTGCCGGGAGGAAATTAATTTTATTCCCCCTGCAGCGTTCCGATTTCAGTCACGGGGTGGCAGCGCGGGTCCTTTCACTGCTCTGTGTGTAACCACACCCTCAGCACTGGCTGACAGGGACCCTAATGCTGAGCTGCTGTCAGTCAGTGCCGGGGGTGTGGTTACAAGCGCTGCTCTCTTTACACAGAGCAGCGACTGAAGCCACGCTGGTGCCGCCCCTTTGACTGAAATCTGATCACTGCCATTATGAATAAAGTTAATATCCTCTCAACAGTGTGGGTCTAAGTGCCGGTGCTGGGCAGGTTCATAACACTATTAACCTGCAGAATAACCCCATATCTGTAGGTTAATGCATTTTTTTCAGGTGACCGGTTCCTTTTAATTCTTAGAAGAACACTCTCTGGCTCTTATTATTACCTGTTACAAACATGATGCATAGCCAGAAATCAGCTTCCGTCGGTGTTCCTGAGGAAGCTTAGAACGGTTCACTAATATTCTTGGGTTGGCATGTCACAACTACCTTTTTTAAATCCATTCTTTGGAGCATAAATCAGGTTACTGTGACAGCCGCCCCCTTATGAGATCAAGCATTGGTGGACTGTGAGGTATGTTTCGGATCATTGCCCCATTGGGTTTTTTTTCTCTGAAACACTGCAGAGCAGGCTCGGACTGGCCCACAGGGTAACAGGGGAATTCCGCTGTGGGACCCTGTGTAGATCTGGGCCCCCAGCCTCACTATATGGGCAGTACTTGGCATCATTCACTTGACTCACTCTGTACAGAAAAAAGCAGCATCTCATCATTCATTAACCGCGCTACCCAGTTTATTATTATATAGAGATATAGGTAAATTTGGGAACAAAGGTAGTATAATATTTGCATGCATATGAAAAATTAACCCCCCAAAGTAAGTGTTACTGGTGGGCCCTTGTCACCCCAGTCCGACACTGCTGCAGAGTCAAACATAGCTGCGTTCTTAGCCAGTGTCTGACACATGGTGCTCTTAGTTTGGGAAGCATATATCAGATATCAGGTTTCCATTAATAAAATAAAAATGCAATGTATTAAAAACGTATTCATACCCTGTGAACTTTTCCACATTTTTTCACGTCACACCCACAGTCTTAATTGTATTATTTTCGGATTTTATGTAATATACCAACACAAAAGTTCAAGTATTTGTAAAGTGTAAAGGAAATGATACAATGGTTTTTAAATAAAAAAAATATAAATCTGAAAATTGTGACATGCATTTGTATTCAGCTCTCTGTAGTCTGATACCCCTAAATAAAATCTTGAGTAACCAATTGCTTCCTGAAGTCACATATTTAGTAAGTTGAGTTCTCCGGTGTATAATTTATTTTACAGTGGTTCTGTGAAGGCTTCAGAGGATTGTTTAACAACATTAGGGGTCAAACAGCATTATGAAAACCAAGGAACACACCAGATAGGTTAGGGATTAAGTTTTGGAGAATAGTAAAGCAGGGTTAGGTTATAAAAAAAATGAGGTCAAGCTCTGAACATCTCATGGAGCACTGTTCAATCCATCATTAAAAATGGAAGTTCTATGGCACGACTGCAAACCTACTATGACATGTCTGTCCACCTAAACTGACATCCCAAACAAGGACAGCACTAATTAGAGAAGCAGCCAAGAGGCCCATGGTCACTCTAGAGGAGCTGCAGAGATCCACAGCTCAGGTGGGAGAATCTGTTTAACTACTAGTCTCATACTCCAGAAATCTGGCCTTTATGCAAAAGTGGCAAGAAAGCCAGTTTAGAATGCATGCCATAAGAAGTCTCTTTTGTAGTTCTCCAAAGCCATGTACTAGTATCGGCTAGCATGTGGAAGAAGGTGCTCTGGTCAGATGATACCAAAGTAGAACTTTTTGGGCTAAATGTAAAATGTTATATGTGGCTGCAAAGTGATGATCCACATCACCCAGAAAACTCCATCTCCACCATCAAACATGGTGATAGCAGCATCAGGCTGCGGAGATGCTTTTCTTCAGCAGAGACAGGGAAGCTGGTCAGAGTTGATGGGAAGATATATGGAGCTAAATACAGGGCAATCATGGAGGAAAACCTGTTAGGGACTGCAAAAGACAGAAGACTTGGGCGTAGATAAATCTTCCAGCAGGACAGCAAACGGAAACACACTGCCAGAGCTACAATGGAATGGTTGAGATCGAAGCATATTAATGTGTTTTAATGGCCCAGTCAAAGTCCAGGCCTAAATCCCATTGATAATCTGTGGCAAGACTTGAAAATTGATGTTCACAGATACTCTCTATCTAATGTCACTCAGCTTGTTTGCAAAGAACAATGAGAAAAAGTTTGAGCCTCTAGATCTGCAAAGCTGGTAGAGATATACCTCAAAAGATTTGTAGCAGTAATTGCTGTGAAAGGTGATCATCCTTCAAAGTATTGACTCAGGGAGGCTGAATTCAAATGCTTGTCACAACTTTCAGGTTTATGTTTTTTAAATATCTAGAAAACTGTGTATCATTTCCTTTACACTTCACAAATACTTGCTACTTTATATTGGTATATCACATAAAATAAAAAACAAAAACATTTAAGTTTGTGGGTGTAATGTAAAAACATGTGGAAAAGTTCATGGGGTGTAAATGAAAGGGCATTTTGAGTTCATAGACAGGAGTAGAAGAAAACATTTCTCTCTTGAAGATAAATTTGTACACTTTTTGCAAAGCCCCTTAATTTAAATGGTCTTTTGCAAAGCTTCATTTTTTTAGACATGGATTCTAACGGCAATTGAGCTCTTGCTTTCAAGTTCCACTTCAGAATACCAGTGATCACTGTGAGTCTCAGCAGGACACCCTGTTACCAGCTTCTGAACTAGTATTGCATGAGTACATTATTCACGCAAAGAACATTTAAAATAGTGATTTTTTAAAAAAAAAATCTTTTTATGGTATAGTATACCTGGAGTGGCATAACAACTGCGGTCGCCGCTGTAACCGAACGGGTCGGGGTCCGCCGACACTAACAGGAACTGCAACTTGATGTGTGTCCTTGGACACACATCCAGTTGATGTGTATTGCAGCGCACAGACACATCAGGTCCGCGTGCCACATTACGCCCTTCCAGCCAATCAGGGGACAGCATCTGATGTCGACATGCACGTGATGGGGCGCATGACAGTGAAGTCACATATTCCCGTTGCACGCTGAAGTCAGCTGCCGGCTTCACAAGAGGACTCACAAGCAACTTTTTATTATTAGAAATATGAAAACCTAGAGAGACAAAAAGTGGGGTAATGATTTCTTTTAAAAACACTTACTCCTAATAATAAGTTGAACAATATGTATTTCCGTCCACCTACAGTACATACTACAATATGAGACGTAAATGGAGCTAATAAGCTTCTATTAAACACCTCCCTATTAGATTATGTAACAAAAACAGAGGTGTGGCAGAGGTAAATAGACGAAAATACTGTATATGTATCAACAGTGGTCCGTGCACATATCCATTCTGAGCAGAACTGCACATCAACAGTAGTCAATAGGAACACTGATACATGTGGATCATGTAGAAATCCATATTGGCAGTGGTCAATAGGACAGCTTATCACATATAGATCCATATACTCAAACCTGTAAATAGACCTCAATTGTCAATAGACATCTCCAAGTATTGTTCATGTATTCATCTGTTTTATCAATGTGCATATAAACATTTAACTTTACCTGTGAAATATGTATGTTCAACTTGAACAAGCCCTATTGTGGTGACTCAAAAAATAGAAAGATCTCAACTCTTTAGCTGGTACCTTCACAGATAAGAGAAAGGAGCCTTAATGCAGAAAAGCTTCTAGGAACTTTAAACTGAGCCGATTAACCCATGCACTGCTCAAATAAATTTGCACTATTTAATATGAAGGTGAAGCGCTTGTAATCAGTGCAGGAGTAGGACAAATCAGATTCTGGGGTCTTCTGGCTTCTCTCTGTCATGGAAAACCTATAACACTTGCACTTCATGCTTGCAAAAACCATATTGCTGCTGTTTGTATGTCTCCCCTTCCTATGGCTCCTCAAGTATGACTGCTGATCACAGTGTCACTTCTGTACAAAAAAAGGTTGCTTTCTATTGTGCCAAAACACGTCAAATATGAAATACATGAAATATGAATAGCAAAATGGCTTTTTGAACATTAGGAAAAAATTTTTGAGACGCTTAGCACAGAATTTGGCCAAATAGTGTGAGCCCATCAACCATCGTCAAGGTGGTCTCATTAAACTGATGGGTACCTGACCTCCCTGTCCAAATGTGAACACTTACCGAAGGCTAATGTCTGTATGCTTGGGTGAATATGGACACCTCTCTCAGCAAAGCCTACATATGGGTTGGCCGGAACCAAGTGTGATTAGATGTAATTGAAAACCAGATGGTGAAGGAAGGAGTGCTCAGTCAGTAAGCTAACATAGTGTCTAGTGTCACTTCTGGACACATGGTCTCAGCATTACCTCTTTTCTGGTCTCGAGAAACAAACATGTGAATAACAGAAATTGCTCCTCCAGAGTGTTCCAGACTGGAGAACAAAGTTCATAACAACATGAGGGATGGTTAACCCTTCGTCTACAACCTATTATCTTTTTATCCAAGGTTACAACTGTGTTTACATATTATCATTATTAGCTAGGCTATCTTCTAGGGTCAGAAAATAATCCAAGCCACATTTGTCCGTGAAGCTCACCCATAAGATACTCACAGCTAACTTAGCTACTGTGTAGTATATGATGATAATGTAAAATAAAATGATTAGGTATTTTCTGATATTTCCCATACCTATTAATTATTTGCTGACGTTAGGAAATAGTCCACGTAATAATGATAATATGTAAACAAAGCAGTAACCTTGGATAATAAGAGAATAGGTTGGAGAAAAGGGTTAGGAACTTGCGCTCCAGGGTGTAACCCTCTTTAGGAGCAATTTCCGGTATCCACATGCCTGTTTCTTGCGACCGGAAATGAGCTGAGACCATGTGACGGGAAGTGATGCTGTGATGCACACTTAATGTTGCGTTCCAGGATAGAACGCAATCATCAGGATATGGGGTCATATGCATGCCATGTGACCGGAAATCACATGATGGAAAGATGCAGTCCTGGGTGGAACACATAACATAGGAAGGTAATAAAAACAAGAATGCCATGTCTTATAGACATATTTTAATCACAAAAGAACATAGATTACAGGTCAGAACTTGAAAGTTAGAAATTTTTCCATTTCAGTTGAAAAAATTAACTAATTTTTCAAATTGAAGGCACAGGGCCAAGTCTATCATTGCGTAACATCCCCCTCTTCTTTTTGCTAAAATCTATAAGACTAAGTTCCAACGATGAGCTTTTTAGTGGGTTTTCGTTGTTGTAGATTAGCTGCAGCATTTCTGCATCCCTTAATCAAGATAAGTTACTTGTATTTTTTAAAAAATATGCAGCATCAAAAAACTCTTCAAAAACTCATCATGGGTACGTAGCCTTAAAGTCTGGGAAGTGAAGAAATGAATTGTTGGAGTTTTGGGAGAGGAATGTTGTCCCATTCTGGTCTTCTTTGTCAGATTTTTTTTGTTTCATAATGAACCAAATGTTTTCTATTGATGAAAGGTCTGGACTGCAGGAGGCCAGTTCATCGCCCGAACTCTCCTTCTGTGAAGCCATGCTGTTCTGATGGCTGCAGTATGTGGCTTAGCATTGTCTTTCTGAAATATGCAAGGCCTTCTCTGAAATAGACAATGTCTGGATAGGAGAATTTGTTAGTATAAAACCTTTATTTAATGCTCAACATTGATAGTGCCTTTCAAGGAACGTAAGCTGTTTATGTCATCGGAACCACAGACGAGGAGGAGAAGACCCAGTGCACAGTCCTGCTCCTGTGCACTGAAATCTAATTAGCAGAAAACTGCAAATGGTGATTAAAGAAGAACAACAAAGTATCTTTCTTCACTGAAGGTGTCAATTTAATCTGTATTACTGTGCTATTACAGCCATGGCTTTACTGTACAAAATCGTGATGACAGGTTCTTTTTTAAATGCCTCCTGCTGGCTCGTGCTGCCTTCCCCATAGATTTCCTGTTCTTAAAACGGCAGTAGATGAAGGAGCATGTGACTAGACCTCTAATTTAAGATGATTGACATCTGCTCACATGTTCTTTTTATCACCTTCCATTTTCAGAACAGGAGCACTACTCAGTTTGTGAAGAAGGCAGCTCTAACAAGCGGATGACGCTTCACAAATGAGGCGAACAGAAATAATCCAGTATTACCTATATGTTAGTAAAGTCTTGATCACAATACATTTGTTATATTAAGACAAAGTAGCCAACCCCTTTAATATGTGTTAATGAAATGAGTAGTTGGGAGTGTCACGGTACTAATGATGCTAATTATCAGCTTGTTGGCTGTTTCCATTTATTGCAACAGGCATTTGTTTGTTATCACGAATGATCTTAATGAAACGTTATTTAGCTCCTGCCAAATTGTGATAATTTTTGTGTATGCGGCAGATATTCTTACTTGCACAATACACAAGCTTGTCTTCTCTGTTATAGCCTAAAGATTGTGTTCTAACAGTACCTGAAGCCTTCTTTCATTTTTACGAAATTACATCTTTTTTAAACTAGAATTGTAAAGAATTTTGGGGCTTTCACAAGTGGGCAGAGCTCAAGCTATTGAATGAAGCTTTCAGTGCGCTGAAGCTGACATAAATGAAATAAACCGCTGTGGGCATAATAAAGTGCTAGCAGCCAGCAGTTGGAAAGCATATGTTTAAGCTTATTTTCTCTTATGCTCTCATCGGTTTTAATGATGATGTTTTATTTCATCTTTATAATCTGGTACTACTTGTAACTGTGTTTTATAGTTTTTCTCTTCTCTTTCCATTAAAATGTTCAAAAAGACATCTGTGCTTCAGTATAAACTGCAGACTGTACATGTCTAATGCTAGCCAGAGACGTGTACTATCTGATAGCAGAGTGATGGACATGCCGAGGAGAACAGTCACGTTATTTTAATCAGGGAAGGAGATAAGTGGCATCCAGACATTTCTAAACATTAGTACTGAAAAGACTGGGAAAGAAGGATTTTTTCCTTCTTTTTCTATGAATGAGACCTAAGCATTAGCTATTCTAGTAGGCACTAATAGTGCAATCATTGGGTCCATTGGTGTTGATGGCCCAGAAAATTATTGGGTCACACATACAGTACACTTCAAAAGTTTTAGGCATTTGTGGAAAAATGCTGCAAAGTAAGAATGCTTTCAAATATACAAGGGATAGTTTATATATATTAACTCTTTGACCGCTGAGCCTGTTTTCACCTTCATGACCTGGCCAAATTTTACAATTCCGACCAATGTCACTTTATGTGGTAATAACTCTGGAACGCTTGAACAGATCCCACTGATTCTGACCTATTGTACTTCATGATAGTGTAAAAATGTTTTCAATATGACTTCACTATGTGTGAAAAAATATCTGAAACTTGTCGAACATTTTAAAAATGTTGCAATTTTCAAGCTTTTAATTTTCATGTCATTAAATCAGAAAGATATGGCATATGTTAATAAATAACATTTCCCACATGTCTACTATACATCAGCACAATTTTTTAAACATATTTTTTTTTAAGTTAGGAAGTTAGAAGGGTTAAAATTTGACCAGTGATTTCTCATTTTTTAAACAAAAATAATCTTTTTTTAGGCACCACATCTCATTTGGAGTGACTTTGAGGGGCCTATATGACAGAAAATACCCAAAGTGACTCCATTCTAAAAACTGCACCCCTCAAGGTGCTCAAAACCACATTCAGGAAATGTATTGACACTTTGGGTGCTTCACAGGAACTGAAGCAATGTGGAAGAAAAAATGAACATTTAACTTTTTTCACAAAAATTTTACTTTAGACCCAAATTTGTTTTCTTTTCACAAGGGTTACAGGGGAAAATGGACCCCAAAATTTGTTGTGCAATTTCTCCTGAGCACGCTGAGGCCCCGCATGTGGAGGAAAACTACTTTTTGGACGCTTGTCAGGGCTCGGAAGGGAAGGAGCGCCATTTGACTTTTTGAATGCAAAGTTTGCCGGAATCATTAGCGGACGTGTTTAGAGAGCCCCTGATAGACTGAAACAGTGAAAACAAAACACAAGTGACCCCATTTTGAAAACTAGACCCTTCAATGAACTTATTTAGATGTGTGGTAAGCACCTTGAGCCCCCAGGTGCTTCACAGAAGTTTATAATGTTAAGCCGCAAAAATAAAAAAATCACATTTTTCCCCAAAAAAGGTTCTTTTAGCCTCATTTTTTTTATTTTCACAAGGGTTACATTTTGGCCCCAGAATTGGTTGTGTAATTTCTCCTGAGTATGCACATACCCCGTATGTGGGGGAAAACTAGATTTTGATGGAATGGTCTGCAGGTATCATGTAGCGTTTTAAAAGCCCCTGATGTGCTTAACCAGTGGAAAAACCCCAAGAGTGACCCAATTTTGTAAACTGGCCCCCCTCAAGGAATTTATCTCGACTTTTGGTGAGCACCTTAAACCCACAGGTGCTTCAAAAAATTTTACAACTTTCATCTGTGAAAATGAAGAAAAACATATTTTTCAACAAAAATTTTGTATCCCCAAAGTTGTTTTCATTTTCACAAGCATAGCCATAAAAACATGGACCCCAAAATTTGTTGTGCAATTTCTTCTGAGAACACCGATACCCCATATGTGGCTGAAAACTACTTATGAGGCACAGTGCAAAGCTTAGAAGGGAAGAAGATTTTGCTGGACTGGTATGAGAGTTTGATGTCACACACTGGTAAAGCTTCTGAGGTGCCAGAACAGCAGAACCCCCCATAAATGACCCTATTTTACAAACTCCACCTCTCAATGAATTCATCTAGGGGTGAGTATAAATGTTTTTATTTTCACAGGGGCAAACATTCTGATTGAGATGGGGTCGTCCTAGTAATTAAGAATTATCTTCAGAGTTAAATAGAACAATGAGTCCTGGAAGTGATATGGCCACCAAAGAGCTCTGATCTTAACATCATCGAGTCTGTCTGGGGTTACATAAAGAGACCGAAAAATTACCACAGTAGATCTCTAAGATGTTTGAAACAACCATACTGCCAAGATCCTTCAAAAACACTGTGCATATGTTCCTACACAAATTGATGCTTTGATGATGTTTTGAAGGCAACTGATGGTTACATCAAATATTTGTGATCTAGATTTCTCTTTTTTTAATTCACTGGATATTTTTTTAATTGATAAAAATAATCTAGCAACACTTCTATATTGAAAACATTCTTACTTTACAGCATTCTATCTGCACATGCCTGAAACTTTTGCACAGGCCTGTATTATTTGATAGACAGTGACCAAGAATGTATGAAACAATCAGCCAAAACTACTGACAAGTGAAGTGAATAACATTTATTTTGCGACAATGGCTCCTGTCAAGTGAAAGGATATAATCAGTTCTTAAAGTTGATGTGTTGATAGCAGAAAAAATGAGCAAGCGTAAAGATCTGAGCGGCTTTGACAAGAGCTAAATTGTGAAGGATAGACAACTGAAACTGAGCAAAACAAAGGTATTGTGGAGTGTTTCTAGTATGCAGTGGTTAGTACATACCAAAAGTAGCCCAAATAATGACCCTAGGTGAGACAGCAAAAGAGTTATAAGCCTCAAGCTCATTGATTGGGACTAAGAATAGTTTGTATTCTTCTAACAATATGCACTGACAGTGCTTTCTCTTGCTGGATCCGTACTTCTGATCAGATCTGATGAGCGAGTGAACTGTCACTATGCATATTGCATTATGACACAAATCTACTCAGCGTACAATGGAATTGACAACCGACACATGCCAGTTTAACATCCCAGCCCCTGAAATGGTGGTCACCGATGACACTTCATTTCAGTGAGTGGACAGATACTGCGACAGTGACCGTAGCCCCTGCTCCTAATGGTGACTCTTTTGACTATATAAGCATGCACTGGGATTGTCAAAAAAGTGTCATCAAAGAGGAAATAGTAAAAGAAAAAAGAAGCAGTTAGATAGCATAGTGAGGGAAAAATAGGGAATTTTTAATTAAAGTACCGTGTATTATTATTATTATTATTATTTATTTATTATTATATCTAGGATCAGCTGTCATGTGCCTAAAAAGATATGGGCTTGTCGCCGGAGCCCGCACCAAACAGGGGGAGGAGTCCAATGTTGGATATATCCGTCATTGGATGTTAAGGGGTTAAAATTCTTTAAGATTGGACCATCTAGATCAGAGTCCCAGAAAACTCCTTTAAATAATTGGTATTATATAACTAAACTGTACTTAACATCTTACTTACATTTAAATTGTGCGGTTTTTTTCTTACTGATTTGTTGAATTGTCCTCAGAATACATTGCATTAATTTAATAGAATCACTGAATGAATAGGCTGAAAACCAAATATACAGAATGAAGAAGAAATGTAGGACATTTGAGTATTAAAGACTTCTCCAGCTAGATTCATTTTAATCCTTTGTATTTTAAAAGATTCCAGTGGTCAGCAGAGTATTATGTTTATGTTTGCACTATTAATCAGAATGTTCAATCCTGAAGTTTGTGATACAGATTTGCCCTGCAGCGGTATTCGTCATGTTCCAAGTAAACATTGAACAGGTTCACGCACCATTAACTGTGTCTCATTTACCATTCACTATTCTAAACAAGGGTTCGGCCTTCTATTAACAATGTAGATTGAATCCGCCATTGATGGGCTAAAGGTACCTTCACACGAAACGACATTATAACGATATCGCTAGCAATCCGTGACGTTGCAGCGTCCTCGCTAGCGATATCGTTTCGTTTGACACGCAGCAGCGATCAGGATCCTGCTGTGATGTCGCTGGTCGCTGAATAAAGTCCAGAACTTTATTTGGTCGTCCGATCGCTGTGTATCGTTGTGTTTGAAAGCAAAAGCAACGATACCAGCGATATTTTACACTGGTAACCAGGGTAAACATCGGGTTACTAAGCGCAGGGCCGCGCTTAGTTACCCGATGTTTACCCTGGTTACTAGCGTAAAATGTAAAAAAAACAAACAGCACATACTCACATTGCGTCCCCTGCAGTCTGCTTCCTCCTCTGACTCAGCGCCGCAAAGTGAAAGTGAAAGCAGCACAGCGGTGACGTCACCGCTCTGCTCTCACTGTACGGCGCTCAGTCAGTCAGGAAGTGGACGCAGGGGGACGTGAATGTAAGTATGTGCTGTTTGTTTTTTTTAGATTTTACGCTGGTAACCAGGGTAAACATCGGGTTACTAAGCGCGGCCCTGCGCTTAGTTACCCGATGTTTACCCTGGTTACCAGGGGACCTCGGCATAGTTGATCGCTGGAGAGCGGTCTGTGTGACAGCTCTCCAGCGACCAAACAGCGACGCTGCAACGATCGACATCGTTGTCGCTATCGCTGCAGCGTCGCTTCGTGTGAAGGTACCTTTAGGCTTTTATATTTTTGCAAGGGCTCATTCAGACGTAAGTCTTTTTCATACGAGTTTTATCTGTGTTTTTCACGGATGGCACACATGTGTATCATAATCTATGGGGAAGTCTTCAGGTCTGAATTTTTTTCCAGATCACAAAAGCACAGAGCCTTATCTGATATTGAGTCAAGTGTCGGATTAACTCATTCATCTCCAAGCCTGTTTTTACATTCATGACCAGGCCAAACTTTACAATTCTGACCACTGTCATTTTATGTGGTAAGAACTCTGGAGCACTTCAACGGATTCCACTGATTCCGAGTTTGATATGACTTGTGTTTATTTGTGAAAAAAATCTGAAAATTTTGAAAATTTTGCCATTTTGAAACTTTTAAGGCTGGGGTCACACTAGCGAGTGCAATGTAAGAAACTCACAGAGTCTCTCTCATCAATACCTGGCACTGCCGCCGGCACTTTGAACAGGAGTGTGCGGCTGCATGTATTTATATGCAGCTGAACGAGTGCCAGCAGCAGTGCCGGGTATTGATGCTAGAAATTTGTGCGAGTTTCTCGCATTATACTCGCAAGTGTAACTCCGGCCTAATTTTTATACCTGTAAACCAGAGAGCTGTGTTACACAATATAGTTAATAAATAACAATTCCCACAGGTTTACTTTACAATCAGCATAACTTTTGAAACATAATATTTTTTTGTTATATTTTTTGAAATGTGGATGGGTCTTTCAGCATGATAATGATCCCAAGCACACCGCCCAGGCAACAAAGGAGTGGCTTCGTAAGAAGCATATGAAGGTCCTGGAGTGTCCTAGCCAGTCTCCAGATCTCAATCCCATAGAAAACCTTTCAAGGGAGTTGAAAGTCCGTGTTGCCCAGCGACAGGCCCAATACATCACTGCTCTAGAGGAGATCTGCATGAAGGATTCGGCCAACATACCACCAACAGTGTGAGCCAACCTTGTGAGGACTTACAGAAAACATTTGACCTCTGTCATTGCCAGCAAAGGATATATAACAAAATATTGAGATGAACTTTTGTTATTGAACAAATACTTATTTTCCACCATAATTAGCAAAATAAATCTTACCAAATCAGACAAGGTGATTTCCTGGATTTGTTTTCTCATTTTGACTCTCATAGTTGTGGTTTGAAGAGGGAGAACTTGCACAATTGGTGGCTGACTAAATATATATATATATATATATATATATATATTTATATATATATATATATATATATATATATATATATATATATATATATATATATATATATATATATAGTTATATGAAAAAGTTTGGGCACCCCTATTAATCTTAAGCTTAATGTTTTATAAAAATTGTTTTTTTCGGCAACAGCTATTTCAGTTTCATATATCTAATAACTGTTGGACACAGTAATGTTTCTGCCTTGAAATGAGGTTTATTGTACTAACAGAAAATGTGCAATTTGCATTCAAACAAAATTTGCCAGGTGCATAAGTATGGGCACCTCACCAGAAAAGTGACATTAATATTTAGTAGATCCTCCTTTTGCAAAAATAGCAGCCTCTAGTCGCTTCCTGTAGCTTTTAATGAGTTCCTGGATCCTGGATGAAGGTATTTTTGACCATTCCTCTTTACAAAACAATTCCAGTTCAGTTAAGTTTGATGGTCGCCGAGCATGGACAGCCCTCTTCAAATGATCCCACAGATTTTCAATGATATTCAGGTCTGGGGACTGGTATGGCCATTCCAGAACAGTGTAATTGTTCTTCTGCATGAATGCCTGAGTAGATTTGGAGCGGTGTTTTGGATCATTGTCTTGCTGAAAGATCCATCCCCTGCTTAACTTCAACTTTGTCACTGATTCATGAACATTATTGTCAAGAATCTGCTGATACTGAGAGGAATCCATGCGTCCCTCAACTTTAACAAGATTCCCGGTGCCGGCATTGGCCACACAGCCCCAAAGCATGATGGAACCTCCACCAAATTTTACTGTGGGTAGCAAGTGTTTTTCTTGGAATGCTGTGTTTTTTGGCCGCCATGCATAACGCCTTTTTGTATGACCAAACAACTCAATCTTGGTTTCATCAGTCCACAGGACCTTCTTCCAAAAGGAAATTGGCTTCTCCAAATGTGCTTTTGCATACCTCAGCCGACTCTGTTTGTGGCGTGTTTGCAGAAACGGCTTCTTTCACATCACTCTCCCATACAGCTTCTCCATGTGCAAAGTGCGTTGTATAGTTGACCAATGCACAGTGACACCATCTGCAGTTGATGCTGCAGCTCTCTGGAGGTGGTCTGAGGATTGTCCTTGACTGATCTCACCATTCTTCTTCTCTGCCTTTCTGATGTTTTTCTTGGCCTGCCACTTCTGGCCTTAACAAGAACTGTACCTGTGTTCTTCCATTTCCTTACTATATTCCTCACAGTGGAAATTGACAGGTTAAATCTCTTAGACAGCTTTTTGCATCCTTCCCCTGAACAACTATGTTGAATAATCTTTGTTTTCAGATCATTTGACAGTTGTTTTGAGGCGCCCATGATGCCACTCTTCAGAGGAGATTCAAACAAGAGAACAACTTGCAAGTGGCCACTTTAAGTAGCTTTTCTCATGATTGCATACACCTGGCTATGAAGTTCAAAGCTCAATGAGGTTACAAAACCCAAAAAAGTGCTTTAGTAAGTCAGTAAAAAGTAGGCAGGAGTATTTAAAACAAGAAAATTATAAGGGTGCCCATACTTATGCACCTGTCAAAATTTTGTTTGAATGCAGATTGCACATTTTCTGTTAGTACAATAAACCTCATTTCAAGGCCGAAACATTACTGTGTCCAACAGTTATTAGATATATGAAACTGAAATAGCTGTTGAAAAAAAACCAATTTTTATAAAACATTAAGCTTAAGATTAATAGGGGTGCCCAAACTTTTTCATATAACTGTATATATATATATATATATATATATATAGTTATATAGTTTGTACGGAACTTATTTAGACCCCTTTAAACTTTTCACTCTTTGTGTTTAATTGCAGACATTTGGTAAATTCAAAAAAGTTCATTTTTTCTCATTAATGTACACTCTGCACCCCAATTTGACTGAAATACCAAATGTGGAATTTTTGCAAATTTAATAAAAAAGAAAAACAGAAATATTACATGGTTCTAAGTATTCAGACCTTTTGCTCAGACACTCATATTTCAGTCACATGCTGTACATTTCCTTGTGATCCTCCTTGAGATGGTTCTACTTCTTCATTGGAGACCAGCTGTGTTAAATTAAACTGATAGGACTTGATTTGGAAAGGCACACACCTGTCTATATAAGACCTCACAGCTCACAGTGCATGTCAGTCCAAATGAGAATCATGAGGTCAAAGGAACTGGCCAAGGAGCTCAGAGACAGAATTGTGGCAAGGCACAGATCTGGCCAAGGTTACAAAAGAATTTCTGCAGTACTCAAGGAGCCTAAGAGCACAGTGGCCTCCATAATCTTTAAATAGAAGAAGTTTGGAACCACGAGAAGTCTTCCTAGACATGGCTGTCCAGCCAAACTAAGCAATCGTGGGAGAAGAGCATTAGTGAGAGAGGTTAAGAAGAAGCCCAAGATCACTGTGGCTGTGCTCCAGAGATGCAGTAGGGAGATGAGAGAAAGTTCCACAAAGTCAACTATCACTGCAGCCCTCCACCAGTCAGGCCTTTATGGCAGAGTGGCCTGATGGAAGCCTTTCCTCAGTACAAGACATGTAAAAGCCTGCATAGAGTTTGCTAAAAAACACATGAAGGGCTCCCAGACTATTAGAAATAAGATTCTCTGGTCTGATGAGCTGAAGACAGAACTTTTTGTTGGTAATTCTAAGCGGTATGTGTGGACAAAACCAGGCACTGCTCATCGCCCGCCCAATACAATCCCAACAGTGAAGCATGGTGGTGGCAGCATCATGCTATAGGGGTGTTTTTCAGCTGCAGGGACAGGATGACTGGTTGCAATTGAAAGAAACATGAATGTGGCCAAGTACAAAGATATCTTGGATGAAAACCTCTTCCAGAGTGCGCTGGACCTCAGACTTGGCCGAAGATTCACCTTCCAATAAGACAATGACCCTAAACACACTGCTAAAAAAACAAAGGAGTGGCTTCAGAACAACTCTGTGACCATTCTTGACTGGCCCAGCCAGAGCCCTGACGTAAACCCAATTGAGCATCTTTGGAGAAGCCTGAAAATGGCTGTCCACCAATGGTCACCATCCATCCTGACGGAACTGGAGAGGATCTGCAAGGAAGAATGGCAGAGGATCCCCAAATCCAGGTGTGAAAAACTTGTTGCATCCTTCCCAAAAAGACTCATGGCTGTACTACTCAAAAGGATGCTTCTACTCAATACTGAGCTAAGGGTCTGAATACAGGCATGCTTACCTGTTCAAGGCCTCCAACAATTGCACTACCCAGGGTGCACCAGGCCCAAATAAAGATAGCAAACAACACAGGTGCAAATAATACCGATGCAGCCAACCTACAATCAGGAATTGGCTGCTTGGAGCACCCATGCAAAAAAATAGTCTGTATGTGGCATGTTCACACAGGACTGCAAAGTATATGGTGAAAAGCCTATTAATGACGCCATAAATATAGCGGGCTAACCATGATGCATCCTGTGTGAACAGAGGCCACAGTGTACAGAGCCATCTAGGGCCCAGGCGCACCCTGGAAAAATGTACAGTGCACCAAAAACATAACAATGTATGCAAGGTATTGGTTGATATTATGGCCACAATATTGAAGCTGCCAACCCACGTCAAGGGTCCTTGTATCTTGGCAGTCCTAATCTAAAAAAACACCATTGGAGGAAAACCTCCACTAAACTCAAAAAAAACACCAGAACACAGGCATGCTTACCTGCTCAAGGCCTCCAACAATTGCACTTTTTTTTGAGTTTAGTGGAGGTTTTCCTCCAATGGTGTTTTTCTAAGGGTCTGAATACTTATGACCATGTGATATTTCTGTTTTTCTTTTTTTAATACATTTGCAAAAAATTCTTCATTTCTGCTTTTTTCAGTCAAGATGGGGTGCAGAGTGTACATTAATGAGAAAAAAATGAACTTTTTTTAGTTTACCAAATGGCTGCAATGAAACAAAGAGTGAAACATTTTAAGGGGTCTGACTACTATATCTATATATATATAAGAGGCATCGTGATTACTCGCTAATCCCGCCTGCACAGTAGCTCCGCCCCCCCACCTCATCACCACACAGAATCCCACCCCCCCTCCCCATTACCACACACAATCCCGCCCCCACCACATTACCACACACAATCTCGCCCCCACCACATTACCACACACAATCCCACCCCCACCACATTACCACACACAATCCCGCCCCCACCACATCACCACACACAATCCCGCCCCCACCACATCACCACACATAATCCCGCCCCCCCACCACATTACCACACACTATCCCGCCCCCCACCACATTACCACACATAATCCTGCCCCCCTCCACATTACCACACATAATCCTGCCCCCCCACCACATCACCACACACATCCGCACCACATCACCACGCACAATTCCGCCCGCCCACCACATCACCACACATAATCCCGCCCCCACAACACATCACCACACATAATCCTGCCCCCAACACTTCACCACACATAATCCTGCCCCCCCACCCCATTACCACACAAAATCCTGCCCCCACCACATTTCCACACATAATCCCACCCCCCACCACATCACCACACATAATCCTGCCCCCCCACATCACCACACATAATCCCGCCCCCCACCACATCACTACACATAATCCCACCCCCCACCACATCACCACACATAATCCTGCCCCCCACATCACCACAGATAATCCCGTCCCCCACCACATCACCACGCATAATCCCGCCCACCAACACATCACCACGTATAATCCCGCCCCCCAGCACATTACCACACATAATCCCACCCCCCCCACATTGCCACACAAGGCTCTGTCCCCACACATTACCACACGAGGCTCCGTCCCCACACATTACCACACGAGGCTCTGTCCCCACACATTACCACATGAGGCTCTGCCCCCACACATTACCACATGAGGCTCTGCCCCCACACATTACCACACGAGGCTCCATACCCACACATTACCACATGAGGCTCTGTCCCCCCACATTACCACATGAGGCTCCGTCCCCACACATTACCACACAAGGCTCCATCTCCCCTCATTACCACACGAGGCTCCGTCCTAACACATTACCACACGAGGCTCCGTTCCCCCACATTACCACACGAGGCTCCTTCCACCCACATTACCACACAAGGCTCTGTCCCCCCACATTACCACATCAGGCTCCGTTCCCCCACATTACCACAAGAGGCTCCATCCACCCACATTACCACACGAGGCTCCATTCCCCCACATTACCACACGAGGCTCCGTCCACCCACATTACCACACGAGGCTCCGTCCACTCACATTACCACACAAGGCTCCGTCCCCACACATTACCACACGAGGCTGGCTGGGTCCCCACACATTACCACATGAGGCTCCGCCTCCCACATTATTACATGAGGCTCTGTCCTCACACACTACCACACGAGGCTCCGTTCCCACACATTACCACACGAGGTTCCGTCCCCACACATTACCACATGAGGCTCCGTTCCCCCACATTACCACACGAGGCTGCATCCCCACACACTACCACAGAAGGCTCTTTCCCCCCACATTACCACACGCAGCACTTCCTTTCTATGTAATTCAACCATTTCAGCCAAGGTAAACGTACATTTAATTGTATAATCACCAGCAGCGTTAATTAGATAGCAATGAGCGTGCCGAGCGTTAGCTGGCTGGAAACAGCTATTATATATATATATATATATATATATATATATATATATATATATACCGTATTTTCCGGCGTACAAGGCGACTTTTTAACCCCTAAAAATTGTCCCAAAAGTCGGAGGTCGTCTTATACGCCGGGTACGGCGTGTGCAGGGAGCGATCCTGGATGATACCCAGGGTCTGAAGGAGAGGAGACTCTCCTTCAGGCCCTGGGATCCATATTCATGTTAAAAAATAAAGAATAAAAATAAAAAATATGTATATACTCACCCCTCCGAGAAGCCTGGCTGTCACCGCTGCAAGCGTCTGCCTCCGTTCCTAAGAATTGCAGAGCGTGAAGGACCTTCGATGACGTCATGGTCAGGTGACTGGTCACATGAGCGGTCACGGACCAATCACAGGCCAGTCACCTGACCGTGACATCATCGAGGGTCCTTCATGCTGCAATTCTTAGGAACGGAGGCAGACGCTTACACCGGTGAGAGCCAGGCTTCTCGGAGGGGTGAGTATATACATATTTTTTATTTTTATTCTTTATTTTTAACATGAATATGGATCCCAGGGCCTGAAGGAGAGTCTCCTCTCCTTCAGACCCTGGGAACCACACGCTGTATAAGATGACTGGGCTTATAAGATGACCCCAGTCTTATACAGCGGGCATATCCCAAATTCCATATTTTATATGGAAAAGTTGGGGGTCGTCTTATACGCCCAGTCGTCTTATACACCAGAAAATACGGTATATATATATTATACACACACACACAGGTATATGTATGTATATATATACACACACACACACACACAGTATACTTGTATATTCATTAGGCATTTCATTGAGGGTTCATTTAAGAATTGGGTCACCTTTGATGGCAAGAGTAAGGCTAGTTTCACACTAGCGTTAACTGCATTACGTCGCAAATCCGTTTTTTTGCCGAAAAAACGGATGCGTCAAAAAAGTGAAAAACGGTGACAAACGTATGCCACGCATCCAGCATTTCGACGGATCCGTCGCAAATCCGCTAAACGTTTCCGTCGAAAATACTGGATGCGTTGCATACGTTGCATCCGTTTTTACCATCCGTTGCATCCGTTTTTACGACGGATCCGTTTTTAAAATGGGAGGCTCCCAAATTTGATTGGCTACTGGAAAATATGGAAAACTATATAATTACTGTTTTTACAGCCCATCTTTGAGGGTTTTAGTTTTGTGGCAGCGATGGAAGGTGTTCTTGTGAGGATTGCACTTAAATACGTGGCACTTAAATACGTGGCACTTATATACGTGGCACTTAAATACGTGGCACTTAAATATGTGATACGTGGCACTGAAATACGTGGCACTGAAATACGTGGCACTGAAATACGTGGCACTGAAATACGTGGCACTTAAATACGTGGCACTTAAATACGTGGCACTTAAATACGTGGCACTTATATACGTGGCACTTATATACGTGGCACTTAAATACGTGGCACTTAAATACGTGATACGTGGCACTGAAATACGTGGCACTGAAATACGTGGCACTGAAATACGTGGCACTGAAATACGTGGCACTGAAATACGTGGCACTTAAATACGTGGCACTTAAATACGTGGCACTGAAATACGTGGCACTGAAATACGTGGCACTGAAATACGTGGCACTGAAATACGTGGCACTTAAATACGTGGCACTTAAATACGTGGCACTTAAATACGTGGCACTTATATACGTGGCACTTATATACGTGGCACTTATATACGTGGCACTTAAATACGTGGCACTGAAATACGTGGCACTGAAATACGTGGCACTTAAATACGTGGCACTTATATACGTGGCACTTAAATACGTGGCACTTAAATACGTGCCACGTATATAAGTGCCACGTATTTCAGTGCCACATATTTCAGTGCCACGTATTTCAGTGCCACGTATATAAGTGCCACGTATTTAAGTGCCACGTATATAAGTGCCACGTATATAAGTGCCACGTATATAAGTGCCACGTATTTAAGTGCCACGTATTTCAGTGCCACGTATCACGTATTTAAGTGCCACGTATTTAAGTGCCACGTATTTAAGTGCCACGTATATAAGTGCAACGTATTTAAGTGCCACGTATTTCAGTGCCACGTATCACGTATTTAAGTGCCACGTATTTAAGTGCCACGTATTTAAGTGCCACGTATATAAGTGCCACGTATATAAGTGCCACGTATATAAGTGCCACGTATTTCAGTGCCACGTATTTCAGTGCCACGTATCACGTATTTAAGTGCCACGTATTTAAGTGCCACGTATCACGTATATAAGTGCCACGTATTTAAGTGCCACATATTTAAGTGCCACGTATTTAAGTGCCACGTATTTAAGTGCCACGTATATACGTGGCCATATATGTGGGGTTGAAGGCCCAGGCCAGGTTTATATAGATTTGGGGGTGTCTGGCCATTTGGCAACAAAATCCAGCTTCTGAGCATGCTCAGTGTAAAAAAACGTATTGCAGCGCTGCATTGCGTCGTACGACGTGTCCCGACGCATCCGTCGCTCATAGGCTTCCATTGTAGCCAACGACGCATGCCGCAGGATGCGTCGCGACACGTTTTTTAGGCGGAGACAAAAAACGCTACAAGCAACGTTTTTTGCCGACGACGTATCGCCAAATTTCGACGCATCCGTCGTAAAACGTACACGACGTATGTCAATCCGTCGCAATACGTCGCCAATACAAGTCTATGGGGAAAAAACGCATCCAGCAAAAACTTTTGCTGGATGCGTTTTTTCGGAAAAAAGACGTTTTGAGACGTAATGCAGTTAACGCTAGTGTGAAAGTAGCCTAACACAGCATACATAGCTATCCATAACAACATGGCAACAATAGCAATGGAGCCCAAATAGACTTCATTATAAGTCAATAATATCCATCACTCTTCTTTTGGATTCATGACGTAAGCATCTGCAATAGCAGTAAGGCTTTCGTTATAAATAGTCGTTATTACCCTGGTGGTAAAACTCTAATTTAAACAATGTATATACTTTTTTATACAATTTAGAATACATAAAGACATTGCTTCTGGGATAACTGAAAGGTTGATCTATTTTATGCAGTTCATGTGCAATCTCTCAGGTTCCTCATAGGAAAATAATTTTACACGAGAAATCATAGTTTTATCAATTGTACATAAGTGCCATAGGAGCAACATGAAGAGCTTTCTTGAGATTAGGGAAGCTTGGAAGTCGTGAACACATCTGCTGGGATTCTGCAGTATGTTCTCTAATGCTCCTCACCGGCAATTTTTGAAGTTCTGAATCACACATTGAGCTAAAAATTCAATACAAGTCAGGATGTGAGGATGATTCTATTAGCCACTTCTAAGTTGGTGAATAGGCTCCATAAGTGGAAAACTTTTTGTCATCTGACAGTTCTTTGTATAAGAATTTTTTATTCCAGCAGTTACATAACATAGGGAGCTGTTCTTTATATTCCCTTTTGGAGATGCCCGGCTTTTCTAAGACTCCTTAATTTCCTTGCTGATACCACGTCTTATTTAAAGCTTCTACATGCATTGATGCTTAAATGTGAACTCAAAATAATTATTGCTACCTCAAATTATTGCTACCTCATCTGGGAGCAACATGATGTAGGGGCAGAGACCCTGATTCCAGTGATGTGTTACTGGGTTGCTTGCTGCACTTTTGCTACAATTCCTGTGTTATCTATTGCTGATCTACAGGTCTCTGAATTCTGAGCTCTTTATAACGCTGCCCACAACAATGATTTGCAGCCTTCCCTCTGTGTACACTGCGCTCCCATAATGTGATTGTGGGCCGCCGGTAAAGTTGTTATGACAGCTGAGGGTCTGCTGTAGACCCCCTGCCTGTCTTTACGACCCTCCGGTGAAAGCCAGCATTTAGCTGTCTTTCAAAGGAGATGGTGATTTTCACTATACAGTACAGATGCACCGCTATGTATAGCCCATGCGATCAGACGAACGCAGCTTCAAGTGCACTAGGAGGACTATTAAATACAGTAAAAGGTGAAAAAGTTAAATTTCAAATGATGCCGCTTTTGCCACATTAAATTAAAAAAAATTGAAAAATACACATATTTGGTTTTGCCTCGTTCGTAGAAGTCCGATCTATTAAAATATACAATAAATGAATCCAATTGGTGAACGGTGTAAAAAGAAAAAAAATGGCCAATTTGTTGGCCACCACAACATTGCTATAAAATGCCATGAGAGGCGATCAAAATATTGTATCTACCCCAACATCGTACAAATAAAAACTTCAGCTTAAGGTGCAAAAAGTAAGCCATCACTTAGTGCAAGATGCTAGAAAATGAAAACGGTACGGGTCTATGAAAATGGCGACACAAGAAAAGTTGGGTTTTGTTTTCCAAATTTGGGATTTTTTTTCACCTCTTCAATCGGGGGGTGGGGAGTCTTTTTTCTGCTAAGGGCCATTTGGATATTTATGCCATCACTCGGGGGCCATGCAAAATTATCAACTTGAAATTTATCCTTTCATTAACTTACCCCTAGTGTGATGGCTGGAGCTGTTTCTCTTTGAGGTGCCTGTGATGTTAGGTGGTATTGATGATGTTGCTACTCACAACTGCTTTTCCAGATTTGTCGGTCTGGAGCATATTTGACTGTGCAATGAATTTTGAAAGAACTTCCAGCAATCTTTTTTTAATACTTAAGTTAAATAAAAACGTATGCATGTTTGGTATCTGCGTAATTGTACTGACCTGAATAATCATATTGCTAGGTCAGTTTTACTGTATAGAGAACATACTGTATATAACGTATATAAAAAAAACAATTGGGAAATTGCACTTTTTTTGCAATTCCGATGCATTCGGAATTTTTTTCCCGCGTTCATTTGCATCACAAGATGAAGTGAATGGGGGGCGTGGTTTGCCAGGGGAAGCGAGCGGACGTGCTTCATAGGAGCTCCTGCTGTTTCCCCTTAAAAAAGCTACAAAAAGCATACTAAAAGTGGACTTTTGGACTCCTGGGGCATTTATAACATGCCAGGAGCCAGCCAAGCTAAGAAGGGACCTACTCTTATTAAAAATGTCCCGGTTTGGAGCCAGAGGGGAGCAAAGAGGAATGGAAGCATGGGAACCCATGGAAAGACTTTGCCTGCCGACGCAAGGACTGAGCCGTGTCCTCCCTACACCCAGCCTCAGCCAGAGAAGCAGAAGGTACCGCTGCGCAAAAAACTACTGAATGGCAGGTCTCCCACAGCTGCCAAAGCGCCTGATCAGCCCCGCAGCGCGAAGAACAAAGGCCAGGAAGAAGCGATGCCTCAGCGTGCCGGGAGCAGCCCGAGAAGCAAGATGGCACCGGTGACGTCACAGCTAAGGCACGGCGCTCCTGTGTTCATGCCGAGGTTGCGGGCGGCTGCCGCGCCGGAGCTGCGGGACACAGCGGCGCCTATGAGAGGTGAAGACGCGATGCTAAAGCAGGACCGGCCCAGAGAGCTGGATGAGATCCCTGCATTGGAGGTCGGTGTGCCGAGGCTGCGGGCGGCTGCCGAGCCTCTGACACAAGACATAGTGGCGCCGAGGGGAGAAGCAGCACAGCGGCAACAGGATAAACCAGGCCACCACTCCTATGCCGGTAATAAAGCGGGAGTACGCTGTGGAACTCTCCCCAGTGCAGGAGATTGCGGGGGGAAGGGGAAGATGGCGGCGCTCACTGGCCACGAGACTCTGCAGGGGGATGGGACCATTCAGGAGAGCCGCAAGAAATATGTTAACGGCAGCAAGCTTATAACTCAAACAGACAGCCAGCAAATGAATAAATTAAAAGCCCACAGTCTACCCACTATGAAGGGAACAATTGATGAAAGCAGGGCCACCCAGACTATACATGAAGTGGTGAGCGCTTCACCGCTTCAACACCGCTACAGTATACAGCAGCCCCATACATTTCAAGAGAGATGTGCCACCCCTAAATCCCCTAATAGGAGCCTGAAATTCACAGGAAACATACAGGGGGACAAGACCTACAGGGACACACCAGACAATAGTTATTACAACGAAACTTCTGGAGAGGACAGCGATAGCTATAATCACAAAGTGAAGCAGTCAATTGCAGCTATAGGGTCTCTTGCGGAGCCATGTAAAAAGCCTCAAACTTGCTCCGCAATGGGGGTTAACGGCACCTTACCCCCCACACCCGATGGTTCCCACAGCCCTAATGAGACGGTCCCCGATGACCTCATAGGACACCTGCCGGTCCCATACTTGGACTTTAATGAAGCTATCAGAAATACTTTTCAAGAATTAAAAAAGGAGATAATATAATATATAATATATAAAAAACGGAAATATCATGATGGACCATTCGGGGTGGGAGATTTCATGTCGGGCCTCACACTCTGACCCTGACGTCCTTTCCAACTGTGAGGGCGAGATGGGGGGCGACTACTCGGAGACCTCCTCAGAAGTGTCAGACTCCTCTTCTTTTGGGGGGAGTGAGTTTTTATATGGGGGAGAGTCTCCCAACTCCTCTTATTTACACTCTTATTCAGAGGAGGCTGACGACTTACAAAGATCCGATTCCCAGGGATCCTTCTCTCAGCACCCAACGACAGAGAACCTTAATTCGAGGCAAATCTCTACAGAGTCCGAGATACACCACCACAACCCACTCATAATAGACAACATCCCAGCTTCAAAAAATTCCCCATCTGTCGGGTTTATGACTAAAATATGTAAGGCCTTCCTATCATCAGTGAACACTGCAGGAGAGGATTCTGACAGTTTTCAAATTGACATCTGACCCCGAAACAATGGCCTCAGAGGCTTTCATCAAAAAATTGCTAACAGTCACTCTGTCAGCTATTGTGGAATCCCCCAAACCTACTCCTACTAAGGCCCAAATTTTTTCTTCACTCCCTTTAAAAACAACTGACAAAGCAAACACAAATTCCGTAACCCCATCTCCAAAGGATACAAACAACTTACTTTTTTTCTCGGACTCCCTGGAGAAACTAAAAAATGACATCCTCTTATTTAGGGAAGATCTAAGCAAATATGAAGATTTTAAAAGGAAAAACAACTTAAAAATCAGAGGGATTCCAGAGTCGGTACAACCCTCCCAATTAAAGAACTATATCTCCACTATGATATCCAATCTGCTACCAAATTCCAAAGTGACAAACTTGGTTGAGAGGACATTCAGAATCCCAAGACCACCATCTCTCCCTCCAGACGTTGCAAGAGACGTTATAGTATCTTTTTACCCTGGGTGGGTAAGGAATGACCTCCTAGACCTGACAAGGAATTCAAAAACCCTCGCAATCCCATACGACAAAATAACTCTGTTCAAAGACTTGCCTAAAGCTACAATCCAAAAAAGGAAATTATTCCATTGCGTTACAAGGGAATTATTATGTGCAGGAATTCCCTACTACTGGTCTCAGACTTCCACCATACGAGTCAAATTTGCGTCAAAGTTAACACTCATCTCATCTCCGGACGAAGGAATCGTCTTTTTGAAAAAAATAGGCATACTCCACTCTTCGGTTCCCCATAACCGCTCATTCTCATCCTCAATATACTCTACTTGACTAAAAGTCTCTAGGGAAATATTATTACGTGGACCGGAATATCACTTAGCCTCTTGTACCGCGTGGTCTCTCTTTTTTTGCCTACAAATAGTCCAGCAAATTAACAGTCCTTATGTCATTTGTTAAATCTCCACTTGCTAGTCTTACTGATTTTGAACCGGACGTTGCCCCACCAATGGTCCGTGGGTCATCTGGAGATGACCCGGCATCTACAGGCCTTCACATATTATTTATTTTTACTGGACAGCTTCAGAGTTGATCTAATTGCCCAATTCCACCTATACTAATCTGTACTAATGTGTATATTATTACTGCATTTTATATGTCGCTGCATTTCTTACTCAACCCCTTTTTTTTTTAGGTATTGTTCTTGTTAAAGCTATAGTACAGCATCAGAGTTGACAGAACCAAGTTTATATGTAGACGCTGTCTTACCAATACTAATTTGCAGCAATACATATGCAGCGCCCCAGAGTCCTGGTCGTTGCAGTACTGTGGCTCCGCCACTAAGGGGAGCTACGGTGCGTCCGATGGCACTGAAGGAGTTCATCTGATCAGGTATCACAGACACCAATACATTTCACAGCTGGGCCTCCGGGGGGAGCTAAGGGTTCTATTCATTAGGCCACTCCCCAGCATAGTGGGTAAACTGGGGGTCAGGCAGGAAGTTAGATCAGAAAGCTGACTGGATTGGACGAAGCAACACCTGGTGGCAGAGGGTGTTGTGGAGGAAGAGACAGTAGGGTCTCTGTCAGGGGTGGGATCCTGACAGAGGCTTGGCATTGAAAAGAACGTAACGGGTCCGCACCAGCTCCGGGAAGCGGCGGGACCCAAGAAAGGACTAGAAGCGAGATAGATTGTGCTGAGTGAGAAACGAGATCAAGCAATAGGAGAATACCAGTAGGGGTCATGCTGTAAGACCGGAGCAACACCCTACTGAGGCGCATTACCGGTGGCCGGAACACCGAGGGAGTGGAATAACATTCAGCTTCAAGCAATACTCCAAACAGCGGCAGGGCAGTCAGTCTCAGGCGGGCTGTCTCACCTAAATCACCTATGAAGTCTTGGGAGGCAATTGCGGGAGAGGGGCGACTCTAGGGTCCCGGAAGAACTCCAGGGCTACCCGACAAACGGGTGCCGTTCTAACTGTGACATCAGGAAGGGACGGATGATTAGCAGAAGATCAGTTAATCGAGTTGTTGTGAGGGAACTTAAGAAACAGACACAACAGTTGTGGGGTACTTTCCGTAAGCATAGCAGGGAAGGACTACAACACATAGCGCTAAGAAGGAAGGCACCAATTTCCACCTGTGAAGAGAACTCTGGAGGTGCCATAGGACCGGCCGGACTTGCGCAGCCTGGTGAACCGTATTCTGGACTGAGGACCCAGAGATCTTCAGTAAAGAGGTAAAGAGACTGCAACCTGGTGTCCTCGTTATTTACCGCGACCTGCACCCCACAACTGCACCGTTACAACACCACTTATTGCACCGGACGTCCCCCACTGACAGACAGGGCCACGGACCGGGTCTAGCCACCGTGACAACCCCAGAACTGATAACTCAGAGGCCCGGCTCCGGGTACCCCTCGGCCCTGCGGCGGTGTGGGGGCGCTCCAACTTGGCGTCACGAACAGGATCTACTTAAGCCTGAAGAATCAGGTCATGTGTGCCTAGGAACTGTAATTTGTTGTGCTTGGACTGTACTTTATTGAGAGACTGTGTATTGCCATTGACCAAGAGAAGTTCCCGCCAAAAGCCGCCGCCATTGCTACGCCAGAGAAGAAGGAGGGCGTGCCATGGGAGGAGACTATCAGAGTGGCGCGAGAAATGGCTACCGCCCCCTGTGTTTCTGGCTGCAAAGCGATGACCTGCCTCGGAGTACAAGACCACCCCCTGATTTGCAACGGCGGGAAGCAGGAGATGGAGAAGTCCGGCCCTGGAGAAATGGCGGAGTCAGATGCATGCATTGCCGCCGAATGCCGGACAGCGACGATGAACAGCAGGTGCCCGAACAACGGCGAGGTGATCCCGGTTTGTCCTCACCCATCAGAAGAGGACTCGCGTCCACCGCCGGTGAGGGACCTGGACTCCTTGGAGACACCAGTGGAGGAGCCGCGCCTGCCTATCCTAGTCACGGAATCATGGAGGGCGGAGTTACGTCAAGAGATGACTCCGGAGGAGCCGCGGTCCGGGCTGCAGCCGATTCCAGTGTCCTTGTCAACGGACCGGAGCGACATCGGTGGAATCACATCAGGCGCAGGTATGGAAAGCGCCCCTACTCCCCCGGCCGATTCTGCTCCCCTGACCGATCCGGTTCCCCCGATCGATCCCGCTCCTGTGGGCGCTCCTCACCCCAGCAGTAATCCTTCGTTCACAATCGAGCGAGTGGTCCTCGGCCCCAGTGCAATGGGGAAGTTATTACCGCTACTACCAACCAGGTGGGGGGAGCCCATAGATGTGGGCCCGGACGGAGTGATGTTCCGGTGGGACACCCCCTGGGTTGAGCAGGATGGGGTACCGGTGGATGGTCTCACCATCGCAATACTTACCTGGGACCAGTACAATCAATGCGTGCTCCAGCACTGGAAACAGCGAGGTGAAGTTGAACAACGGGAGACGCAACGCAAGAAGTTTGTACATGGTGGGAAGGACGTGGTAAGGCGGGGAACTGTGTCGGCCTTCCACCCCAGGAAAGGATGGGGCTCTATACAGGAACCGGGTCTATCGACTGGCGTCTTTGTTGCTAGTTACGACGTGGAAACTCCCTGCTGTGATCGGGATGGCGAACCATTACGGGAAGGGGATCAGGTGACGTACATCCGTCACCAGAACGCACAAGGATGGCGTGCCCGGAATGTTCAGCGATGTGAGCCTGAGAGAGTGTCACCTGTGGCCCCAATTATGGTTAATCCAGATTTGCCAGATCTCGTTACTGTCTCCACTGTGCGCTTTGTGGTGGCTCCCGAACTCGCCAGCAGGGTCAGTCTTCAAATTCAGACACCAGGTGACCTGGTGGTCCCTGAGGGTCCTGCCGCTGGTATCCGTGCCACAGTAGTCGGGGGCCAGGGGCCAAGGCCACCTGAGTAAGAATAAACCTCGATACCATGAATCTGTAAATAGTTCTTCCTTTAACTGTTTGTTTACTGTTTGCTAAACCCGTCCAGGATTAATTCCCTATGGATCCCTTTGTTGACCCGGGATCCTTGTTATTTTGTTTATGTTCTCAAGTTTGCACAAAAGTTTACAGAACTGCGGTAATCATGGACCGTGCATGATACGAACTTTTCCTTGTAAATAGTTTGCACCTTATTAAAGGCGCTCCCTACTGGTTTTACTTAAAGAAAGACTCTTTGCGAAGATACCGTACTGGAACCTTTGCTGAGTATGGACTGGTAGCTTGAGAAAATACGCTACTTCACAGAGACTTGGTCCCCTCTTAAAGGGGATGTTCATTTGCCGATATTGCTTAAGACAAGTAGCAATAATGTTGATGAGAGAAAAGTGATGATAATGTTTGTACGAGACAGTTATATGTGTTTAATTAGTTAAATGTGAAGAAATACTGAAAGATAGAAGAAGGATGCAGTGGACCCGTAGGGATAGACGTGGTGTCCAGCATGCATGAAAGGAAGAAAGATAATGAGAAGGCTTAATGTTTGATAGAAAATGTTTTGATAATGCTGATAGGAAGTTAGGATAGAAGGTAAACCCTGAGTCCTGATAGGAGTCAAGTAGAGATGACTCAGTGCTCTTAAACTGAAAGCAATGTTATGTTCTATACTGTGTATAGTAGTTGAAAAGGCAGTAGGCCCTGGCTGAACGGGGCGGTCCTGTAACTGAAAGGAGAGGCAGTAGGTCTGGTGCCGATAGGACAGGCGGTCCTGCAGATTTAAAGAAGGAGAATGAAAAAGTTAAAATACCTTATAATGTGATTATAGGAAGGTCTTTAGTGGACTAAGAGTGTATGTCCTTAAAGGCGATGTTAAATTATTGTCCAACAATTTTGCACTTAGTAGAATACCCGGTTGGGTAACAGGAGTTATTTATAGCCTGTAATTTATAATGTTAACCATGTTTGTAACGTTCAAGTGTCCTCACCTCCCATAAAGGGAAGCCTGTTCAAATATGCTTATTGTTATTGCACTCAACAAAATTGTATGTCTTTTTGCTAACCTGTATTGTTGTTTTCTTCCCAGTCCCGGAGTACTGTGTTTAACCAGGGGGGAGTGCAGCGCCCCAGAGTCCTGGTCGTTGCAGTACTGTGGCTCCGCCACTAAGGGGAGCTACGGTGCGTCCGATGGCACTGAAGGAGTTCATCTGATCAGGTATCACAGACACCAATACATTTCACAGCTGGGCCTCCGGGGGGAGCTAAGGGTTCTATTCATTAGGCCACTCCCCACCATAGTGGGTAAACTGGGGGTCAGGCAGGAAGTTAGATCAGAAAGCTGACTGGATTGGACGAAGCAACACCTGGTGGCAGAGGGTGTTGTGGAGGAAGAGACAGTAGGGTCTCTGTCAGGGGTGGGATCCTGACAGAGGCTTGGCATTGAAAAGAACGTAACGGGTCCGCGCCAGCTCCGGGAAGCGGCGGGACCCAAGAAAGGACTAGAAGCGAGATAGATTGTGCTGAGTGAGAAACGAGATCAAGCAATAGGAGAATACCAGTAGGGGTCATGCTGTAAGACCGGAGCAACACCCTACTGAGGCGCATTACCGGTGGCCGGAACGCCGAGGGAGTGGAATAACATTCAGCTTCAAGCAATACTCCAAACAGCGGCAGGGCAGTCAGTCTCAGGTGGGCTGTCTCACCTAAATCACCTATGAAGTCTTGGGAGGCAATTGCGGGAGAGGGGCGACTCTAGGGTCCCGGAAGAACTCCAGGGCTACCCGACAAACGGGTGCCGTTCTAACTGTGACATCAGGAAGGGACGGATGATTAGCAGAAGATCAGTTAATTGAGTTGTTGTGAGGGAACTTAAGAAACAGACACAACAGTTGTGGGGTACTTTCCGTAAGCATAGCAGGGAAGGACTACAACACATAGCGCTAAGAAGGAAGGCACCAATTTCCACCTGTGAAGAGAACTCTGGAGGTGCCATAGGACCGGCCGGACTTGCGCAGCCTGGTGAACCGTATTCTGGACTGAGGACCCAGAGATCTTCAGTAAAGAGGTAAAGAGACTGCAGCCTGGTGTCCTCGTTATTTACCGCGACCTGCACCCCACAACTGCACCGTTACAACACCACTTATTGCACCGGACGTCCCCCACTGACAGACAGGGCCACGGACCGGGTCTAGCCACCGTGACAACCCCAGAACTGATAACTCAAAGGCCCGGCTCCGGGTACCCCTCGGCCCTGCGGCGGTGTGGGGGCGCTCCACATATAGCCTAAAAAACACAGCTTACAGCAACTTCAAAGCGAGTTTAATTTCTAGTATAAGAGAGTTACACACATCATTTCACTTGTCAACACACATATTTTACTCAACACTCTTTTAAGTATTATTTTATGCTACATCTACCTTGTAAATTCATACAGCTTTATGTGATTGCTTGTCTCCCCTATTTTCATAGGGGTTCCTTCCCTATTCTCTCATATCCCTTCCCTCCCTTCCTTCCCTCCCTCGTTTACCCTTCCCGGTTAAAAACAAAATTCAATAAAGTTTCTTTGAAAAAGATGAAGTGAATGAAGTCATTCAATGGTATAACTCAGGGGCGGACCTACCGCCAGTTCAACCGGTGCAGCCGCATTGGGGCCCGGAGGTGAAGGGGGGCCCTTGCAGGCATGGGCTTACAGGGGCCCGGCTTTCTGCTGCCACAGTAGATCGGTGCCTGCCCGGCACTGTATTAGAAGTGTACAAGTGCCGGCCGGCATCCCCCTATTGCAGACACAGCAGGCTGTGTGTCTGCTGATCTGACATCACCTGCGCGCCTGTTTCACTCTGCCGGAAGCCCGGAGAAGAGAGATGAAGTCAGCAGAGAGCCAGGGGGTCAGGGCAGGAGATATGTGGCTTCATCTGATTCCTGCTTTCTTATCTGCTTTCTGTAGAGGATCTATCTGTACTGTGAGATTTATTGCACCATCTTAAACTTACATACAGATAAGGTCCCGGCTCCAGTGTCACCCGATCTGCATGTAAGTTGAAGCTGCAGCAAGTCACAGTGATCCTCACCCTGCACTGTGTGACCCCGAGCCCGGCTCCAGGACATCCCACATTATATATCAGATATATATTAAAATGTGAGGCCCTGCAGCCTCGTCAGTGCTCAGTGCATGTAACACTATATATGTGCACATAGTACAGTACAGTGGTGGCGAACCTACAGTACAGTGGTGGCGATCCTATGGCACGGGTGCCAGAGGGAGGCATGCGCGCCATCTCAAAACCAGCTCCGCCACCACTTTTCTCAGCCTGCATGTAATCTCCCAGATCCTCATCACTAGCGCCACGGCCACTCTGCTCCTAAATCTCCCATCAGCCACACGCCGTTCGATCAGTCTGCACTCTTGCTGAGGACGGGGATGGCGCGCGATCTGAGGAGAGTGGCGGCGGCACTATTGCCGAGATGGTGCGCATGTCCACAGGTAGGACTGATATATGAAAAGACTAGATCTAGAATCTAGGTCGAGTAGAGGGTGGATATATACTAGTCTTTCTAGGCTGAGTGGTTGATTCCTGTTGCCGGGTCTCAACTTTGGACTCAGTAGGCCAAGTGATCTGCCATTGTCGACCATACTCTGAAGACACGACTACCATGGATGGGAAGTATTCTTTCCTCAAGATCTGCCTGGTTGAAATCAGGGCTGTGGGTAACTGTCCCCCCTTTTCCTTCTGGCGGTCGACCACTTTAGGGTGGGCAAGTTCAGTGAGTCGGTTAACTATTTTCAGTATCTCTTCATCAGACGCATCACAGAGCTCACCACTCACTGCAAAGCTTTGTTTGGCGGGAACATCCATCTCTTCACACCAAAAATACACTTCTCGTTCTGTTAAAGTCTCCATAGTAAATACTCCTGTGTTAGTTCTGTATCTCAGCAGTGCCTCCACTGTAACACCCCTTTAGGGCTACCACGGTACACTGGGTGTTATGGGGGGTCTCACCTCTCCAGGGCACAGTGCCTCCACCCGAATCTTGATTGGAGCTCTCTCTGGGACTGCAGAATGACTATTATCTTCTGCCAGGGGCTGACTCGGGAAGCCCCTGCCACACTCAGTACACACTCACAGGGATCAGGAGTAAAACAGTTTAACAGGTTTATTGCTATGCAGCATAAATGAGATGGATTTAAAAGAATAACATGTAATACAAGTAACTGTGCTCTGTCAAAGTCCTATACACATCACACTCTAATTCTACTTCAAACCTGCAAGTATAACGTAGCAGGGTTTTTTTTTGTTTCTTCTGGTTTAACTCAGTCCAAACGTTGGGGCCCAGTTGCCGCGGATGTTGGTGCGCAAATTAGAACAGTTGGTGCACTTAGACGAATATTAATGCCAATAGTCTGGGCTGTAATGTACTCACTGTAAATAGCGCTGATAGGACCACAAGTCTCAGAAGGGCACTCACTGCGCGTCTCCAACGGTCAGATGGTTCTCTGGATGCCAGCTGGGGGCGGCCGGATTCAGTCCTTTATATGGTGGGAGTGCCGGCAGAACTCTCCAAGTTCTTGATGCAACTTGCTCCAGAGGGTAAAACAAAGCCGCGCTCTCTCCAGCAGCGCAGGTATATCCGAGGGGACAGCAACCCTGCAGTGTGGTGCGATGCAAATCCACCGTGCTCAGTCTCTCCCAGCAAGATGCCACGCTCTTTTCTTTCTCTAAATTCTTGCTTTCGCTTTCTGCCCAGCTTCTCCCTCCAGGTCCCTCCTCATCCAATCCAGGCTGTGTCATCTGACTGAAACAAGGATCCCTGGGAATTGTAGTCCAAGGGTCCTTGGGAATTGTAGTCCACTGCAGCTCAGAGGAAAATCTGCTAATGTCTGTAGGTCCCTTTAACAGCAGCTGCAAAGCTCTTAGTGTCTGTAAATCCCAGTATACCAGTAGCTGCCCTGACAGTTCCCAGTGCAGTTGTTACATAAAGTATGCATCATCATGTGGGGCCATTATACTATATGCATAATGTGTGGCCATTATACAGAATGGAGCATCATGTGTGGCGATTATACAGTATGGAGCATCATGTGTGTCCATTATACAGTGTGGAGCATCATGTGTGGCCATTATACAGTATGGAGCATCATTTGTGGGCATTATACAGTATGAAGCATCATGTGTGGCCATTATACAGTATGGAGCATCATGTGTGGCCATTATACAGTATGGTGCATCATGTGAGGCCATTATACTGTATAAATCATCATGTGGGGCCATTATACTGTATGCATCATGTGGGGCCATTATACAGTATGGAGCATCATGTGGGGCCATTAAACTGTATGCATCATGTGGGGCCATTATACAGTATGGAGCACTATGTGAGGCCCATTTCACTGTATAGAGGAATATGTGTATTTAGTTTGACATCCCTGGCTTAAAGGGTTATTCTCATCATGATAAAGGGTTACAATTACAAAGAGGTTGTAAAAAACAAACAACTTGACAATTTTACTTTGGAATAAAAGTCCTCTTAATTCTCAAGAACAGACCTCCACTGCAATCCGTGGCTAGTGTCTTTGGCTTGGAGTGCAGTGCTTACAAGCTCTTTGCTATAGACGCTATAGCGCACTAATGTAGGAGATTTTCTAATCTAAAACCACAGTATTCCTGCTATGTTGGCAGTTTGCAATAAATAAGTGGATTTTAGATTGCAGTTTGGGCACTCCGTCTCTAAAAGGTTCGCCATCACTGGTATAGTACATAACACCCAGTACACAGGTTAGTATATGGCTCATATATAACAGACCTGGGCAAAATGTGGAAATCAGACCGGGCTATCTGTGATAACCAAACACCCGGAAACACTGGTCCGCAGGTCGCAATATACAGCTGACCTGCATCCAGATTTCATCGGGGGCTCTGTGAGAGTCAGCCGCGTCTGCAGTGTTCTGTTCACTGACAGCAAACACTAATAGTCACCTGACTGCAAGTCTGACTGCGCTAGAACCAGCAGAACCAAATCTTAACCAGGGCTTTGATAGGGCAATCTGGTTTGTTGCTCGGATACAGATTGTTCTCATCATAATAGCAACCAAAATCCCATGTACATACTTAGAGACCAGGGTGGCAGAGAATATCTGTCTGCAAACCCAAATCAAAAATCAGCTCCAAACAGTATCAGATAACAGCAGGAGGACAAAAAGAGCAAACTGATTATATCTAAAAGATATCATATCATTTTATTATATCATAGGAAAGGTAAAATGTCACAACAGTATATAGAACACCAAAAAACAATGCAGACTGTTATGAACCCCACCCACACCTATGCCCACCCCACATATACACTTCAATCCCTGGAAAGATAAATAAATAAAGGTCCAAAGACCGTAACTCAAGGAAAAGACAGTGCGTCCAAACATGGACGTCAGGGAAGCAGCATGCATGAACCAGATGATCGCGAATAAAGTTACACCCGTCTATCTAACATCTAAGGTGCAATAGTGCATGGCAAGAAATGCAGCGCTTACCAACAGGTGAGTGGAAACAAGGAGGGGGGTGGACGGAGGGTCCATTTATTTTTCCAGGGACTGAAGTGTATATGTGGGGTGGGGATAGGTGTGGGTGGGGTTCATAACAGTCTGCTTTGTTTTTTGGTGTTCTATATACTGTTGTGACATTTTACCTTTTCTATGATATAATAAAATGATATGATATCTTTTAGATATAATCAGTTTGCTCTTTTTGTCCTCCTGCTGTTATCTGCTCTCATCATAAGCAGCATGCTGGGCAGGGAGAGGGGCCCAGACACTTTTCTTGCACAGGGGCCCAAGCTGTCAGTGTCCGCCACTGGTATGACTTGTCCCACAAAAAGCAAGCCCTCATATGGCTTTACTGACTGAAAAATAAGGAAGTTATGCCTCTTGAAAGAAGGGGAGGAAAACAAAAATGTAAAAAAATGTAAAATGGTCTCTGGGTGAAGGGATTAATTAGGTTGACTGCCTTGGTTAATAGTTTTGCAGTTTCTTTGGAAGAGTCCCTCGATGACAGATTGATCACGGAGTCTATTGCTACTGCGACCCTTAGCTATCAGCAGTGATCTGTGTGGATACCCGCTATTAAGTGTTCAGTACCCCAGCAGCATCATTACAGGCCAAATAAGGCATCACTCAGTTTCCTGTGTAATCATTAAATGTAGACAAGCAATTCAGAGTCCACCAGATTATTAAAGACATAGTTATAAGGCTTTTAGCAAATAGTGTTTAAACTGCGTTTCTTTTTAACTTGTAAGAAGTTGTTTTGCAAATGCCACCTAATGTATTAATCTGAATAAACATCATTTTAATATAGGACCTTAGGCAGTCGGTATGCCTCAAGTCAAAATGTAGGCTACAGTAATTTCAATTGCATGAGAGTTGCCTATAGGGTACTCCATCCCACTGGCTATATGTTTCACTGTTAGTTTACATAATTTTTGCTTACAAATACCACTTTGGAATACTTGTAGAGTCATAAATGTCAGCTATTCTTAGCAGAATTCCCCAATATTGACTATTTGGAATATGTTTAGTTCAGAAAATGGTAAAAATAAGATTATAAGGCTTTGCCAGAATTTGAGGTGCTCTTTGGTAAACATTAGGAATGAGTGGACCCATGGAAGTTCGGGTTCTGGTGCTGGGGTGATCTCTTAAGGTGAGATCTTAGTGATTGAATGCCCCTGGCCTGATAAATATGAGCCAAGTGCATGCATAGAAGAAATACATCAGTCTCAAAGTCAGATGTGCGCTCTTCTCTTGGCAAGAGCTGGCTTTATTAGTACAAACAAATGATCATGTAGCAGGCAGGAAGAGGGCATTGCACAGCTTCTGAGCAGCCATCATGTCAGTCTGTAATAGGTCCATGGTAGGTCTGTTCCATATATGGTCTTCAGTGTATCCACCTCACATTCCGAGGACTCCAGGGTGTAGTTCCAGGATGTAGATGCCATCTTGCCACACCACTTATATTACACGCTTATGTAAGGTTAATAATTGATTTCATCAGCCATTCTCTCCTTCACACTGGTACCCTACCCGAACTTTAGTCCAAAGTTCGGAATGGGTAACAGAACTGTACCCAACCCAAACCCCACTGGAAACAATGGAGACCCAAAGTTTGGATCTGAAAAACATTCTCTCTCTTCTCCGTGAATTTCGGACTTTGCAACGGACTTCCAGGAGAAGTCCATTGTCACAGAGTCCTTCTCTGTTATCACACAATCAACAGAGCAAGAGAATAGTGAACAATCCCAAGACCTTTATTTAGGCAAAAGTACTAACGGTCCATATACGATCCACCACACAAAGTATAAAATATTCCAGAGCACGAATGCAGTTCAGTAACAGGATAAAAGTCCAACAATCCAGCACAGAGGATAACAGTCCATATTCCCTTCTTTCTCTCTCTGACGTGCTGTCTTCATATCATGGTTCCACACTGATCTGAATTCCCCCCAGCTCCTGTCCTCTCCTTATGTCCAGGAGTAGTCAGACAGGTTGGGGTGATTTTCAGGCCTCACACACCTGACAAAGGTGCCTGGTGGATTAAGGCACTACAGGGGGTCATTGTTTCAACAAGCTAGTTCAATATGTCATTAGCATATTAGCAAACAGGTTTATTCACTGACCCTGTGGAGAGATAACAGTACAGAACTGTGGGGGCTGATATCAGATGGCAAATAACAGCAATTCATCAATTGGCAAATAACTCATACTACAAGAGAACACCATGATAATCAGTAAAATAGAAATATACACAAAATGATACCCACATAACATATCACACCATCACATCCATGTTCGGTGTTTAGCGCCAGACACTAACTGTCTGGTACGAAGCACAAACTTTTAAGTTCAGGTTCGCTCATCTCTAGTTTACATGTCAGAAATTTTAGACATTGCCACCACATGACTTTAAGTGTTTCTCATCCTCTTATAGAACTAAACTTGAAAACATTACAGATTACTTTGTCAGTTTGCTGAATTTTACCGCAGCACATGCAACTAACAGTCTTTTAGAAATACACTCACCGGCCACTTTATTAGGTACACCTGTCCAACTTCTTGTTAACACTTAATTTCTAATCAGCCAATCACATGGCGGCAACTCAGTGCATTTAGGCATGTAGACATGGTCAAGACAATCTCCTGCAGTTCAAACCGAGCATCAGTATGGGGAAGAAAGGTGATTTGAGTGCCTTTGAACGTGGCATGGTTGTTGGTGCCAGAAGGGCTGGTCTGAGTATTTCAGAAACTGCTGATCTACTGGGATTTTCACGCACAACCATCTCTAGGGTTTACAGAGAATGGTCCGAAAAAGAAAAAAAATCCAGTGAGCGGCAGTTCTGTGGGCGGAAATGCCTTGTTGATGCCAGAGGTCAGAGGAGAATGGGCAGACTGGTTCGAGCTGATAGAAAGGCAACAGTGACTCAAATCGCCACCCGTTACAACCAAGGTAGGCCTAAGAGCATCTCTGAATGCACAGTGCGTCGAACTTTGAGGCAGATGGGCTACAGCAGCAGAAGACCACACCGGGTACCACTCCTTTCAGCTAAGAACAGGAAACTGAGGCTACAATTTGTACAAGCTCATCGAAATTGGACAGTAGAAGATTGGAAAAACGTTGCTTGGTCTGATGAGTCTCGATTTCTGCTGCGACATTCGGATGGTAGGGTCAGAATTTGGCGTAAACAACATGAAAGCATAGATCCATCCTGCCTTGTATGGAGCATCTTTGGGATGTGCAGCCGACAAATCTGCGGCAACTGTGTGATGCCATCATGTCAATATGGACCAAAATCTCTGAGAAATGCTTCCAGCACCTTGTTGAATCTATGCCACGAAGAATTGAGGCAGTTCTGAAGGCAAAAGGGGGTCCAACCCGTTACTAGCATGGTGTACCTAATAAAGTGGCCGGTGAGTGTATAACAGACAACACGTGTTATTTTCTGCTTGTCCCTTCTGTTCTAGCCTCCCAGGTGGCAAAAGGGCTGGGCTTGACCAAAGAAGCATTACTTCCTGGTCTCCTACTTCAGAACAATAGGCGAAAATGCATAAGGTAGCAAATAAAAGCAGGGTAATACAGGTGCTTCTCTCTAAATTAGAATATCATCAAAAAGTTAATATATTTCAGTTCTTCAATACAAAACGTGAAACTCATATATTATATAGAGTCATTACAAACAGAGTGATCTATTTCATATGTTTATTTCTGTTAATGTTGATGATTATGGCTTATAGCCAATGAAAACCCTACAATCTTTGATGATATTCTAATTTAGTGAGAAGCACTTGTAGCTTATATCCTGGGACATATGGAGAGGAAAACGTAAAAGCAATGTGTCACTAGGATTTTGTCACCTAATGTGAGAAAAGCATAATGTAGATACAGACTCCCTGATCCCAGCGATGTGTCACTTACTCAGCTGCTTACTGAAATGTTGTTAAAATCACCCTTTTATTAGGAGATTAACACTAGAGGACTAGTATACCTGCTGCCATCTAGTCCTCCATATTCATGAGGTCTGTATAACTCCGCCCCATCACTGATTGACAACTTTCTGCCTATGCACAGTGTACACATAAGAGCTCATGCAGACGACTGTATTTTCGGTCTCACTGCAATTGTGCAAAACATCGGATACCATTCTATGGGTCATGTACATGTGAGATTATTTCTTTGGACCGAGTCTGTCCATGGAAAAAAACACAGCATACTGTACACCATTTGCATCCATAAATTTGATCATATTGGGCCATGCAAGACAGTGAGTCCGTAAAAAAAAAAGCAACGCGCTGTACTCGGAAGACATCTAAGTGGAAACCGAATTTTCATGGAGTGACAGAATGGAGAAGATGGAGAAGTTTTTTGTCCGTCTTCTCCACATTTCAGAATATCGGATCACAGTATGATCAAATTGTAAATAGCATAATCGGCCCAATTTTGTCGAATGAGAGAAAAGACGGTCGTGTGACCCTGGATTCGCTGCCAATCAGTGTTGTAAATGGGATTTGTTGTGAATTCTGCTCTTGGGTTCCCTCCGGTGGTTGTTGTTGGTGGTAATACAGTTGTCCCTGGGTTGCAATCCTGGACAGGTGTCCCTGCTGATTGCAGTGCTGACTGGGGTATTTAAGGTTGCAGGATTCATTAGTCCTTGCCAGTTGTCCATTGTTCTTGGAAGGTTTGGATCTCAGTCTGGTTCCTCCTGCCCTGCTGCCAATTCAGCAAAGATAAGTGTCTGTTTTTTTGTTTCTGCAGCACACATGCTGTGTGCTTTACAGATCAGTGCTATTCATTGTTTTTCTTGTCCAGACAGGATTTTTCCAGTCAAGTTGGATTCTCAGGAGATGCAGATTTACGTTCCATGTCTTTAGTTAGATGGTGGAATTTTTGTATTATCTGCTGTGGATATTTTCAGGGTTTTATTACTGACCGCTTAGCATTCTGTCCTATCCTTTCCTGTTCAGCTAGAGTGACCTCTTTTGCTAAACCCTGATTTCTGCCTGCGTGTGTCTTTCCTCTAATACTCACAGTCAATATTTGTGGGGGGCTGTCTATCCTTTGGGGTTCTGCTCTGAGGCAAGATAGGATTCCCATTTCCATCTATAGGGGTATTTAGTCCTCCGGCTGTGTCGAGGTGTCTAGGATTGTTAGGTATATCCCACGGTTACTTCTAGTTGCGGTGTCAGTTTAGGGATTGCGGTCAGTATAGGTTCCACCTACTCCTGAGAAAGTCTATGACGTCTGTTATGATCCGGTGACCTTGGAGCCGCATAAGACTTAGACTTTCTCAATCCCTAAACTGACACCGCAACTAGAAGTAGCCGTGGGATGTACCTAACAATCCTAGACACCTCGACACAGCCGGAGGACTAAATACCCCTATAGATGGAAATGGGAATCCTATCTTGCCTCAGAGCAGAACCCCAAAAGGATAGACAGCCCCCCACAAATATTGACTGTGAGTATTAGAGGAAAGACACACGCAGGCAGAAATCAGGGTTTAGCAAAAGAGGCCACTCTAGCTAAACAGGAAAGGATAGGACAGAATGCTAAGCGGTCAGTAATAAAACCCTGAAAATATCCACAGCAGATAATACAAAAATTCCACCATCTAATTAAAGACATGGAACGTAAATCTGCATCTCTTGAGAATCCAACTTGACTGGAAAAATCCTGGCACAGTCTAAGCTGGACAAGAAAAACAATGAATAGCACTGATCTGTAAAGCACACAGCATGTGTGCTGCAGAAACAAAAAAACAGACACTTATCTTTGCTGAATTGGCAGCAGGGCAGGAGGAACCAGACTGAGATCCAAACCTTCCAAGAACAATGGACAACTGGCAAGGACTAATGAATCCTGCAACCTTAAATACCCCAGTCAGCACTGCATTTCAGCAGGGACACCTGCCCAGGATTGCAACCCAGGGACAACTGTATTACCACCAACAACCACCGGAGGGAACCCAAGAGCAGAATTCACAACAGGGATTATACACAGCTCAGCAGTCAAAGAACAGCTAGATCTGCAGTAGATAAAACAGTAGCCCAGTAAGTGACAAATCACTGGAGTCAGGGTCTTTTCCCTATATTATGCTGCTTTCGAATGAGGTTGAAAAATCCTGGTGACAGATTTCCTTTAAATCTGGGCTCAAATGGCCATAGTAAAACTGAAGCCAGTAGTGATGAGCGAGTGTGCTCGTTGCTCGGGTGGTCTCCGAGTGTTTGTAAGTACTCGGAGATTTAGTTTTTGTTGACACACCTGCATGATTTACGGCTGCTAGCCAGGCTGAGTACATGTGGGGGTTGCCTGGTTGCAAGGGAATCCCCACATGTGTTCAAGCTGTCTAACAGCCGTAAATCATGCAGCTGCGGCGAAAAAAAATAAATCTCCGAGCAGTCACAAATACTCGGAGGACCCCCGAGCTACGAGTACACTCGCTCATTACTAGAAGCCAGTCATGTCCGCAAATAGCAGCTTTGTGTGATTGTCTGCATAGCAATGACCAAAACATCTGCCTAGGGCTTTATTCACACATCAGTATTTTAGATCAGAATTCATTAGTATTTATAAGCCAAAACCAGGAGTGGAACAGTCAGAGGGAAAGTATAATAGAAACACATCACCACTTCTGGATTTATCACCCACTACTGGTTTTGGCTTATAAATACTAAAGTTGAAAAAAACTCACCAAATGCTCAATGTGTGCACGTGGCTCAACATCCCTTAATAGGGCTTCTGCAAGTTTTGCTCAGGCCACTACATTTAGCAGGTCCCAGAGACACCGTGTCTTTCACACTTTAATTCCTATTCAGGGAACTGAGCTTAAACAGGGCCTATTGGGTTTCATCCAAGGATTGGCTGCTGGCCAAGGATTGTGACGTGCCAGGTCAGAAGCAGAGGGAGCCGAGTGAGAACAGGATCTAAAGTCAGGCACAAGGTCAGGAGGAAGCCGAGATCAATGGTAGGAGGACAGAATCAGAGACAGAATCGTAAGGCAGACAGGAAGTCAAAAGAGTCCAAAATCCGCCAAGCAATCTCTATAGAAAAAGTAGTAGTAGTTTGGGTCACACTGAAGGCTTTAGTGACTTTAAGGACCTGTGCACACATTGCGGATTTGTCACAGATTTGTCGTTTTGTTTTTTTTTGCACAGATTTGACAAAATATCTGAAAGGTTTCCTGATGCCAGCGCAGTGAATGACAATACTGAAGTTTCATAGACACGTTGCTTATTTGTGACTTGCAGATTTGGTGCAGAATTAAACCTGCTGCATGTCAATTCTTTTAGGGTATGTGCACACGGTCAGTATTTGGCAGCGCTTTGGACGCAGCACATGTCTGCTATGTCCAAAGCGCAGCTGGCTGTTGAACCCAAGTGAATCCACATGTGTTCATTGAACCATATTGAAGATACATTGTACGGGTGACATTTATCTTGCCGAGACTCGCGTCTCCGCAAGATAAATAGACATGCTGCGGTCTGGAAAGACGCGCCACATGTCCGTCTCCACAGGTAAGCTATACACTATACTATAATATCTGGATGCTGCTCGTTCGATGCAATTACTGATCTTCTGAACATAGCCTCACCGTTTTTGTGGCAGATTTAACTCATACTAATGAGTGGGGAAAAAGCTGCACCAAAATTGAATATAAAAAAGCTTAATAAACTATGCAAAATTAGCGTATTTTATGCTGCCCTTTTCCTGCCAAGATATGCAGAAATGGTGCTGAAATTTCTGAACCAAAAACGAAACATGTGCACATATCCTTACCCTTCCCACAACAGGCAATTTTCATTTTTGCTCTTTTGTTTTTCCTCTCCTTCTTCCAAGATCCATAACTTTTTTTCCCAGCGACACAACCATACGAGGGCTTGTATTCTTGAAGGACTATTTGTAGTTTATAGGATGGAAGTGCCGAGGTAATCCTTCCCTCTTTTCACCATGCACTTTACCGTAGAATAAATTGAATAACAAGAATGAAAATTCCAAATTGGGTTTAATGGGTTAAAAATTCATAAATTATTTTGCGGGGTTTGTGTTTATGGCATTCAGTATGCAGTAAAAAAAATACTAAGCTAGTATGGTTTTTCATTTATTTATAAAAAAAAAAATAAATCAGAAAATAAAATTTCACTTGTGTTACCATTTTCTGAGACCCATACCTTTTTTTTTTATTTTTCTGACAATGGGGCTGTGTGTTGTTTTGTTTTTACTGTTTTCAATTGTATTATTTTGGGGTGCATACAATGTTTTGATTGCATTTTAACACATCTTTGGGTGAAGGTGCAACTGCTGAAATACAGCAGTTTTTATTTTTTTCCTGCTATGTTTACCATATGGATTAAATATTTTTTATATACACACATGGTCAAAATTGTTGGTACCCCTCGTTTAATGACAGAAAAACCCACAATGGTCACAGAAATAACTTGAATCTGACAAAAGTAATAATAAATAAAAGGTCTATGAAAATGAACAAATGAAAGTCAGACATTGCTTTTCAACCATGCTTCCACAGAATTGTTTCAAAAATTAAACTCATGAAATAGGCCTGGACAGAAATGATGGTACCCTTAACTTAATATTTTGTTGCACAAGCTTTTGAAGCAATCACTGCAATCAATTGATTCCTGTAACTGTCTATGTGACTTCTGCACCTCTCGACAGGTATTTTGGCCCACTCTTCAAGAGCAAACTTCTCCAGTTGTCTCGTGTTTGAAGGTTGCCTTTTCCAGATGGCATGTTTCAGCTCTTTCCAAAGATGCTCAATAGGATTTAGGTCAGGGCTCATAAAAGGCCACTTCAGAATAGTCCAATATTTTCCTCTTAGCCATTCTTGCATGTAGGGACAGTGTTCTTTTCTTGATATGCTTCATTTTTCCATCTGTAAACATATAGCTGATGTGACTTGCCAAAAAGTTCCATTTTTGTCTCATCTGTCCATAGGACATTCTTCCAGAAGCTTTGTGGCTTGTCAACATGTAGTTTGGCAAATTCCAGTCTGGCTTTTTTATTATTTTTTCAACAATGGTGTCCTCCTTGGTCATCTCCCATGAAGTTCACTTTGGCTCATACAACAACGGATGGTGCAATCTGACACTGATGTTCCTTGAGCTTGAAGTTCCCCTTTAATCTGTTTAAAAGTTTTTCTGGGCTCTTTTGTTACCATTCGTATTATCCGTCTCTTTGATTTGTCATCAATTTTCCTCCTGCGGCCATGTCCAGGAAGGTTGGCTACAGTCCCATGGATCTTAAATTTCTGAATAATATGTGCAACTGAAGTCACAGGAACATCAAGCTGCTTGTAGATGGTCTTATAACTTTTACCTTTAACATGTTTGTCTATAATTTTCTTTCTAATCTCCTGAGACAACTCTTTCCTCTGCTTCCTCTGGTCCATGTTGAGTGTGATACACACCATGTCACCAAACAGCACAGTGAGTATCTGTAGCCCTATATACAGGCCCACTCACTGATTCCAAGATTGTAGACACCTGTGATGCTAGTTAGTGGACACACCTTGATTTAACATGTCCCTTTTGGCACATTATTTTCAGGGGTACCATGATTTCTGTCCAGGCCTATTTTTTTTTTTTAAATTCTGTGGAAGCATGGTTGAAAAGCAATGTCTGACTTTCATTTGTTCATTTTCATAGGTCTTTTATTTATTATTACGTTTGTCAGATTCTAGTTATTTCTGTGACCATTGTGGGTTTTTCTGTCATTAAACGAGGGGTACCAACAATTTTGACCGCGTGTGTATTTGGATTGATCGGACTTTGTTTCTTTTTTAATGTTTCTTCTTTTTTTGAGAATAGGTAAATTCAACCTTGTATGTTTTGTATTTTTTTTAGAACAATTTATATTATTTCTTTTAGAAATAAGTAAATTTGTATTACTTTTTTTCTTAGTCTCCTTAGAAATCTTAAACTCTTGTACTATATACAGCAGTATTAAAATATTGCAGTATATTGTGAACTTAGCTAAATGCTGGACTGATGGGGGGCTCATATGTGCTAGTAAGGATGCCCAATCAAAATTGTGTCATTTAAATGCTGATGTCAGAAAATAACAAAAGTGTAACCAAACAAAAGTGTAGCCTGTGGTAAAAAGCCACATTCAATCCACTAGGGCTTTAAAGTAGTGAAACAGTATGAGTATGTGAAAGAAAAGTATATAAGATACTTATAGAGTGGTAAAGTCAGTCTTTGTGTGCCCCGTCACCCCAACGCACGTTTCGTTGCTACTTCATCAGGAGGCGCATGATTGGTGATTTCCTGTACTTTTATCCCTGCTGTATATACAAAGTGGTGCTTCTTCTCTTTTATTTTCTTTATTTTTTATTTTTGTTTTTTTCCAGACATTTTGTATGACTGAATTATTGTATTATTTTGCACAAATAATTATTTATATTGTCATGTATTTTGCACTTTATCTGGTCAGTCTGTTGAAGCTTAGCAGCCTCTGTAGGTTAATTATCAATTTTTTAATTTTGTTTAATAAAATTTGATATTTAAGGATTATACTCTGAGCATTTAGTTCTTTTTTCATTGCAGTTCTATTATTAAGTTGAGTTCTCTGTCCAAATAGTTTGACTCAGTTGGGGGCAATATTGTGTAAAATATTCTAAAATAGTATCAAGCATGCCACCGTTGGACACAACAGTGAATGAATCTTGATGTCTGGAGCAATAAATTACATGTTTCCAGTCTGATGGACAATCGTTTGGCAGATGCCTGGAGAATGCTATCTACGGAAATGCTAGTTGCATGTTATAAAATTTGATGGAGAAGAATTAGTGGTAAGGGCCTTTTATCAGTGTTTTCTCAAGGCCTCCTATTTTCAGTCAAGGTAATATTAATGCTACATGTTCCAGCATGATGGTGCCTCAGTGCACAAAGCAAGTCCAAAGGCATGGCTTGGCAAACTTGGTATGGTGAAGCTGGAGTGGTCTGCACAGAGTTCTGACCTTAACCCCATCACTCACATTTGGGGTGAACTCTTATCGCGAATATCTTTTCCAATATCAGAGCCTGACATCACAATTGTTTTTAAGGAAGAGTTAATAGAAACTTGAAAGCTATGCTCATAAATCTTGTGATAGACCTTCTTGGATGTGTGGAAGCTTTTGCAGCATCAAAAGGAGAACCAACCTCATATTTATGCCTTTCAACTTGCAATCAGAAATCAAGCAATTGCTTATAGGTACGATAGTCAGGTGTCCACATGCTTATGGCCAGATAGGTTATTTCTCAAAGCTTTGATTGCAATATGATGCAAAATAGGATCAAATTAAAAGATTGGCTTTAGGGAATAAGTGCTGGGATTTTTTTTAGGGCATTATATTAATTTAGCGTTCCTTTAAGCCTTAATCCACTCTTCCACATTAAGCTTTCTTGAACGCCTTCTACTATATTATAGTAATGCTGGAAAAAAAAATTTTTTTTTTCACTCCAATTTACAGTAATCCTGTATATACAAAAAAGTTTTTTTCTATTGAAATAAATTGAAAAAAGCAATTATTTCTGTGTAGGTAACGTTGGTAGTATCTACATAAAAGCATACCAGATATGGAGTGTTTACTGTGGCTTTGCTCTGAAACAACATTCTTCAAGTTGACCATTTCAAGACATTGCTGAAGTATATGCCATCATTTCTACATTTCAGATGTATCCTTAGATCCATTGGGTTTTCTAGATATGATCTTAAAACATTCAGTACTTTATATATTTTGTTATCTTAGCACATTTTCAACTCTGACATAGTTATTCTCTTTGTCAGCCTACCATATGGTGGCCACAGTGGTCTAGTTGTAATGTAATGTATGTTGTTTAACCTATTCGCTGGATTGTTTCTTTTTCATTAATATTTCATATCAAGTGCAGAAAGACCAGTATTAGTACCATATGCAATAGCGAGATTCTTGAAGGTGTGCCGGTTGTGTTTTATTTGTACAAATAGAGAAAAAAAGGTACCCTGTAGAGGTCTAGTTTACAAAATCATTCTGTGTGTTTTCTTCTAACAATAGAAATGCTCATGCCATGCATAAACATATAGTCATTTTACCCTGACTATTCTCTTTTCATAAATCCATGCATTGGACAATTTTTTCACCCATAAAAAGGCAAAATAGTCCATACGCATCCTATGAGAACTGATTTGGCTACGTGCGAGGCTCTGGAGTCCAGAGCCTTTCACCTAGCCAAATCAGTTCTCATACTTTGCACTGTCGAGGGGCAATAGCACAAAGCACAATGTCTCCAAATTGACATTCTTATTTGGCTTTATCCTGTCACATTTTAAGGCCCGTTAAAGAGTTGATAGTGACTTGTAGGACTGCTGCTTCCAAAAGGTGGCACTATAGAGTTCAAGTCCTCTTCCTCTCTGAAGAGGCAATTTGCATATTAAATTTCCCAGAGGAGCATTGCACGGTGAATAAGCCTCTTTACATTGGCATGTAGAGCCAGTATGTATGTTGCTCTCTGCAGTAAAAAACATTACCCCTTAGTGTTATACTAGTAATTAACAAAAAAACAAATTCTATACATATATATTTTGTCTGGGTCAACAAATCCATGCAGTTGATAAGTTTAATTCTCTACCTGCAATTTACAAATCAAATGCTATTTTCTATTTTTTTAGTAATATAATTTATGTTTATTTACAGATTGTTGCATTAAGGGAACAAAATGCTCATATTCAGAGAAAGATGGTCACTGGGGAAGCGACGGATCAGGAGCCTATGGATGCAATGGAGCAAGGACAAAAGGTTCATGACAAGGTCAGCATAATAAATATATATACCATATATTTATACATTTTTTTACAATGTAAACTAATCAACTAATTTATAGGTTACATCGGAATATTGTTTGAGTATTGGCACCATAATATTTATATTTCCAAAATATCACAAATAATACAGTGATTCACCACAGTGTTAGACAAAAAATGACAGAAAATGACAATTATACCTCATCATCATACTGATAATTATACTGCAGATGAGCTCCTTTTCTATTGAATAGGTGAACATCGCCAGTTCTCTGCAACAGCCCCTACACACTGAGTTTACAACTAGCCGCTGATCTGGTATTCATTAATATCATATACATGGGGTTGTTATGATGGTATATAAATGTAATCATTTCAATATCATCTAATATACTTTGCTTTTCTAATTGACATGTTTATGATTCCTTCTTATTATCTGTGAATGAAAACATTCTTATTTGCATTTAGAGGTGAAAAATTGGTAATAACGCGGTCCTTTAATTTATGACTGACATTACAGTCTAAGCAATTTGATGTAAGCTAAAAACACCAAGAGTGGAGAACTGTCTCTTGTCCTGGACTTCAGGGTGATAGCTCTCATCTTCATTGATATATTGTTTAAAGAAAAAATAAGAAAGTAATAGAAAATCTGCTCGTTATACTTATGTTGCGTTTTTTGTGTTATGCTTTTATAGCTTTCATATTGGTGCATGTAAACTGTTCCAACCCTCGACCCAACAGCTATGTCCAGCTATCGCCCAATATCGCTGCTCCCATCCGCTTCCAAACTCTTGGAGCAGCACGTCCATGCTGAACTTTCCTCCCACCTCTCATCTAACCTGCTCTTTGACAATCTACAATCTGGTTTTCGCCCCATCACTCAACTGAGACAGCCCTGACCAAAATTACTAATGACCTACTTACAGCCAAAGCTAACGGACAATACACTGTACTCCTCCTTCTAGACCTGTCCTCTGCTTTTGCCACAGTTGACCACTGCCTCCTACTACAGATCCTCTCCTCCTTTGGCATCAAAGACCTCGCCCTATCCTGGATCTCCTCATACCTTTCCAACCGCACATTCAGCGTCTCCCACTCCCACACCTCCTCATCCTACCCTCTCTCTGTTGGAGTCCTCCAAGGCTCTGTTCTAGGACCCCTACTCTTCTCAATCTACACACGTGGCCTGGGACAACTCATAAAGTCCCATGGATTCCTGTACCACCTTTATGCTTATGATACTCGGATCTACCTTTCTAGACCAGACGTCACCTCTCTGCTGTCCAGAATCCCGGAGTGTCTATTAGCCATATCTTCCTTCTTCTCCTCTCGCTTTCTCAAACTCAATGTGGACAAATCTGAACTCATCATCTTTCCTCCATCTCAGAGATCTTCCATACCTGACCTATCTATCTCAATTAACGACATCACGCTTTCCCCCGTACTGGAATTGCGCTGCCTCGGAGTAACCTGTTATGGTTTCCAATGGCAAGGAAACATCAGAAGCATAGAATAAACGGACAAGCTCTCGGGTGATGGAAACTAGAGCTGACCGCGATGCTAAACCTACACACCACACTAGAAGTAGCCAGGGGGCATTCCTGCGTTGTCTCTAGATGCCGCGCGCCAGCCGGAGAACTAACTACCCCTGGTAGAAGAAAACACAGTCCTGGCTTGCCTCCAGAGAATGTCCCCACAGGAGATAGGAGCCCCCCACATATAATAACGGTGAGAGCAGATGAAAAGACACACGTAGTATGAAAGCAGATTTAGCACAGAGAGGCCCGCTAACTAAATAGCAGAAAGATACAACAGAGGACTTCGCGGTCAGCTGCAAAACCCTTCAAAACACCATCCTGAAATTACCTTAACTCATGTGACAACTCATGCCACTGGAGTGGTAATTTCAGCCCAACAAGAGCTTCCAGCTGCAGAGATTCACATAAGTGCAAACTGGACAAAACATACAAAAATAGACTTAAGGACTAAAGTGTCCAACTTAGCTGAGCAGAAAACTGGGAGCAGGAACATGCAACAGAATCACTCTGGATACATTGATGGCCAGCATTAGAATGACTGAGGAGCAAGGTTAAATAGGATACTCCCACATCCTGATAGGAACAGGTGAACTGAGAAGGCAAAGCTTGCAGGACACCAGTACCACAAGAGACCACCGGGGGAGCCCACGAACCGAATCACAACAGTACCCCCCCCTTAAGGAGGGGGCACCGAACCCTCACAAGAACCACCAGGGCGATCTGGATGAGCCCTATGAAAGGCACGGACCAAATCCGAAGCATGAACATCAGAAGCTGTAACCCAAGAATTATCCTCTTGACCGTAACCCTTCCATTTCACCAGATATTGAAGTCTCCGTCTGGAAACACGGGAGTCCAAGATTTTCTCCACCACGTACTCCAATTCACCCTCAACCAGCACAGGAGCAGGAGGCTCAACAGAAGGCACAAGTGGTACCTCATACCTCCGCAATAATGACCGATGGAAGACATTATGGATAGCAAAGGATGCTGGGAGGTCCAACCGAAAAGACACAGGGTTAAGAATTTCCAAAATCTTATAAGGACCGATGAACCGAGGCTTAAACTTAGGAGAAGAGACCCTCATAAGGACAAAATGGGAGGACAACCACACCAAGTCCCCAACACGAAGACGAGGACCAACACGACGATGGCGATTAGCAAAACGTTGAGTCCTCTCCTAGGACAACTCCAAATTGTCCACCACCTGCCCCCAAATACGATGCAACCTATCCACCATGGTATCCACTCCAGGACAATCCGAAGACTCCACCTGACCAGATGAAAAACGAGGATGGAACCCTGAATTGCAAAAGAAAGGGGAGACCAAAGTGGCAGAACTGGCCCGATTATTAAGGGCAAACTCAGCCAACGGCAAAAAGGAGACCCAGTCATCCTGATCAGCAGACATGAAACACCTCAAATAAGTCTCCAAGGTCTGATTAGTACGTTCCATCTGGCCATTTGTCTGGGGATGAAATGCAGACGAAAAAGACAAATCAATGCCCATCCTGGCACAAAACGCCCGCCAAAATCTGGACACAAACTGGGATCCCCTGTCGGAAACGATATTCTCCGGAATACCATGCAGCCGAACCACATTCTGAAAAAACAGGGGCACCAACTCAGATGAGGAAGGCAGCTTGGGCAAGGGCACCAAATGAACCATCTTAGAAAAGCGGTCACACACCACCCAAATGACGGACATCTTCTGAGAAACAGGGAGATCAGAAATAAAATCCATAGAGATGTGTGTCCAAGGCCTCTTAGGAACAGGCAAGGGCAACAACAACCCACTAGCCCGAGAACAACAAAGCTTGGCCCGAGCACAAACATCGCAAGACTGCACAAAAGTACGCACGTCCCGAGACAGGGAAGGCCACCAGAAGGACCTAGCCACCAAATCTCTGGTACCAAAAATTCCCGGATGACCTGCCAACGCAGAAGAATGAACCTCCGAGATGACTCTATTGGTCCACTCATCCGGCACAAACAATCTACCAGGCGGACAACGATCAGGCCGATCCGCCTGAAACTCTTGTAAAGCACGTCGCAGGTCTGGGAAGACAGCAGACAATATCACCCCATCCTTAAGTATACCCGTAGGTTTAGAATCACCAGGGGAATCAGGTTCAAAACTCCTAGAAAGGGCATCCGCCTTCACATTCTTAGTACCTGGCAGATATGAAACCACAAAATTAAACCGGGAGAAAAACAACGACCAGCGCGCCTGTCTAGTATTCAGACATCTGGCCGACTCAAGATAAATCAAATTTTTGTGATCAGTCAAGACCACCACCTGATGTTTAGCACCCTCAAGCCAATGACGCCACTCCTCGAATGCCCACTTCATCGCCAAAAGCTCCCGATTACCAACGTCATAATTTCGCTCGGCGGGCGAAAATTTTCGAGAAAAGAACGCACAAGGTCTCATCACTGAACAATCTGAACTTTTCTGCGACAAAACCGCCCCCGCTCCGATCTCGGAAGCATCAACTTCCACCTGAAAAGGAAGAGAAACATCAGGCTGGCACAACACCGGAGCAGAAGAAAATCTCAATAGAAGAGGGGGAAAAAATGTACCCCAAAAAAAGAAATCTTCTGAACCCCAAAAACACACTTTGAACCTTTAACAAACAGAGAATTGGTCCGCAAAACCTGAAAAACCCTCCTAACTTGTTGAACATGAGATTCCCAGTCATCCGAAAAAATCAAGATATCGTCCAAATACACAATCATAAATTTATCCAGATATTCACGGAAAATATTGTGCATAAAAGACTGAAAGACCGAAGGGGCATTTGACAGACCAAAAGGCATCACCAAATACTCAAAATGGCCCTCGGGCGTATTAAATGCGGTTTTCCACTCATCCCCCTGCTTAATTCGCACCAAATTATACGCACCGCGAAGATCAATCTTAGAGAACCACTTCGCCCCCTCAATGCGAGCAAATAAATCTGTCAGCAATGGCAAAGGATACTGATACTTGACTGTGATCTTATTCAAGAGTCTATAATCAATACAAGGTCTCAAAGAACCATCGCTTTTAGCTACGAAAAAGAACCCCGCTCCAAGAGGAGACGAAGAAGGACGAATATGTCCCTTTTCCAAGGACTCCCTAATATACTCTCGCATGGCAGCATGTTCAGGTACAGACAGATTGAATAGACGACCCTTAGGAAATTTACTGCCAGGGATCAAATCTATGGCGCAATCGCAATCTCTGTGAGGAGGAAGAGAATTAAGAGTAGATTCCTCAAAAACCTCACGATAATCAGACAAAAACTCAGGAATTTCAGAGGGAATAGATGAAGCAATGGAGACCAAAGATGTGTCCCCATGATTTCCCTGACATCCCCAGCTTAGTACAGACATTGTTTTCCAGTCAAGGACTGGGTTATGAGTTTGCAACCATGGCAATCCCAGCACCAACACATCATGTAGATTATACAGTACAAGGAAACGAATCACCTCTTGATGGTCTGGAGTCATACGCATAGTCACTTGTGTCCAGTATTGTGGTTTATTACTAGCCAATGGTGTAGAATCAATACCCTTTAAAGGTATAGGAACTTCCAGAGGCTCTAGATCAAACCCACAGCGCCTGGCAAAGGACCAATCCATAAGACTCAAAGCGGCGCCAGAATCCACATACGCATCCGCAACAATAGAAGATAACGAACAAATTAGAGTTACAGACAGAATAAACTTGGACTGCAAAGTGCCAATAGCAGAGGATTTATCAACTTTCTTTGTTCGTTTAGAGCATGCTGATATAACATGAGTAGAATTTCCACAATAGAAGCACAAATGATTTTTGCGCCTATAAATCTGTCGTTCGCTTCTGGACAGAAAGCTATCACATTGCATACCATTTTCGAAATTTTTGGCAATATATTTAGGCTTCATCTTGCCCCTGAGAGAGGGCTATTAGGGCTTTCTCAGCCTGAATCTCCAAATTTGGTTCCTCATAAAGCAACCCCAAAGCCAGAAAAAACGCATCCACATTGAGCAACGCAGGATCCCCTGGTGCCAATGAAAATGCCCAATTTTGGGGGTCACCCCGCAGTAAAGAAATAACAATTTTTACTTGCTGGGCAGGATCTCCAGCAGAATGAGATCTCAGCGAAAGAAACAATTTACAATTGTATTTAAAATTTAGAAAACAAGATCGATCTCCAGAAAAAAACTCCGGTATAGGAATTTTAGGTTCAGACCGAGGAGCATGTAACAAAAAATCTTGTATATTCTGAACTTTAGAGGCAAGATTATTCAAATTGGTAGCCAGACTCTGGGGATCCATATTTCAACAGATAAAGTCTGAGCCATTCAGGGGTTAAGAGGAGAGGAAAACAGGAGACTGCAATTAGAGCTGGAGTGCAACTTCAGAGGAAGGAAAAAAAAAAAAAAAGGTTTCAAACAGTTCCTTTTCTCTCCTGCTTCAGCCTATAGATTAAACATTTTGGGCTGGCCATACTGTTATGGTTTCCAATGGCAAGGAAACATCAGAAGCATAGAATAAACGGACAAGCTCTCGGGTGATGGAAACTAGAGCTGACCGCGATGCTAAACCTACACACCACACTAGAAGTAGCCAGGGGGCATTCCTGCGTTGTCTCTAGATGCCGCGCGCCAGCCGGAGAACTAACTACCCCTGGTAGAAGAAAACACAGTCCTGGCTTGCCTCCAGAGAATGTCCCCACAGGAGATAGGAGCCCCCCACATATAATAACGGTGAGAGCAGATGAAAAGACACACGTAGTATGAAAGCAGATTTAGCACAGAGAGGCCCGCTAACTAAATAGCAGAAAGATACAACAGAGGACTTCGCGGTCAGCTGCAAAACCCTTCAAAACACCATCCTGAAATTACCTTAACTCATGTGACAACTCATGCCACTGGAGTGGTAATTTCAGCCCAACAAGAGCTTCCAGCTGCAGAGATTCACATAAGTGCAAACTGGACAAAACATACAAAAATAGACTTAAGGACTAAAGTGTCCAACTTAGCTGAGCAGAAAACTGGGAGCAGGAACATGCAACAGAATCACTCTGGATACATTGATGGCCAGCATTAGAATGACTGAGGAGCAAGGTTAAATAGGATACTCCCACATCCTGATAGGAACAGGTGAACTGAGAAGGCAAAGCTTGCAGGACACCAGTACCACAAGAGACCACCGGGGGAGCCCACGAACCGAATCACAACAGTAACCCTTGACTCTGCCCTGGCCTTTAAACTGCACATCCAAGCTCTCCCCACCTCCTGTCGCCTCCAGCTCAAAAATATCTCCAGAATCCGTCCTTTCCTCAACCGTCAATCTACTAAAATGCTTGTGCATGCCCTCATCATCTCCCGCCTTGACTACTGCAACATCCTTTTCTGTGGCCTCTTTGCTAACACCTTTGCACCTCTCCAGTCCATCCTTAACTCTGCTGCCCGACTAATTAATCTCTCTCCTTGCTACTCCTCCGCTTCCCCTCTCTGCAAATCTCTTCACTGGCTCCCATTCCCTCAGCGTATCCAGTTCAAATTACTAATACTGACTTACAAAGCCATCCATAACTTGTTTCCTCTATATATCTCTGAACTAATCTCCCTATATCTTCCCTCACGTAATCTCCCGTCCTCCCAAGACCTCCTTCTCTCCTCCACACTTATCCTTTCCTCACCCAACTGCCTCCAAGACTTCTCCAGAATATCTCCATCCTCTGGAATTCTTTGCCCCAACACGTCCGACTATCAACCATATTCGGATCCTTCAGACGTAACCTGAAAACCCACCTCTTCAGGAAAGCCTACAGCCTGCACTGACCCCGCTGCCTCCTCACCACTACTGAAGCTACCGCCTCACCAACACGGGTGCTCCTACAACCCTCAACCTATTGTCTCCATCCCCACCATCCTGTAGAATGTAAGCCCGCAAGGGCAGGGTCCTCGCCCCTCTATATCAGTCTGTCATTGTTAGTTTGCTTACTGTAAGTGATATCTGTAATTTGTATGTAACCCCTTCTCATGTACAGCACCATGGAATCAATGGTGCTATATAAATAAATAATAATAATAACTGTCTGAATTGGGAATGCTGCGTTAAGCGGTAAATATTATGTCTGTTCTACAGCAATGAATGTATATCGTAGGTAAGAGCCAGCAGCATCTTTTTTTAGTGTAGTGATGGTTAATACACATTTCCTTTACAGATGCCCCTTGGGAAAGTTGCTGTTTGATTGCCCGTGGGGCCTGGGAAGCTCAGTAAACAAATACTTTATATGAATTTACTATGTGTATTAAAGTGTGAACAAGCATTCCTAGGAATGTACAATTGTGCTTTCTATACATGCTAACGAACACTCAACAAACAATAAAAATTTGTCAAGCGAAATGATACTTTGGACAAAAGATAATTTTTCAGCAGCACATTTCCCTGTGTGAGCAGAACTCCTGCTGCCAAGAACAGTAGCAGCCTATGCACACTGAAAAGATAGATATTACAGATCGTTCAGTGAATATCTGAAGCTGCACTACCAAAAGTTGTTTTATTTTACTTTATTTTTATTAGCTTTCAATATTGTTATGAACTGTAGTATGGTACATTTTAAATATGTAGAAAAAATTATGCAATTACAGCTAAGTTGTCCAAAAATAATTGAATTTGAGTTGAATTTCCTGAACTTCACGGTTTCCTTTGAATTCAAATGTTTTGAGATTTGATTCAATTTGCTTTTCAGGAAAAAAATAAAAACTTGTCTGGTACAATTTCTCACACTGCTGAAGCACCAAGAAAGTGGGCTAATGTCATTTTGCGTGGCCTTGCTGGCTTCCCTATAGTGCCCTGCAACTATGACCTCTTACAGATTATCCTACCGTGCATGGGGGGGGGGGTTCAGTACCTGAGCCATCACAGATCAGCATTTCCCAGAGGAGCACAGTTTGTGCAGCAGAGTTGTTTTCCTTTCTCTCCTGTAGAGTGTAACATCTTATGATTAGCTGGGCCTTCTCTCTTCTGTAGATTGTAAGCTCTTCTGATCTCTCTCTTTCTCTCTCTTCTCTAGTGTGTAAGCTCTTATGATCTGCATGGTTCTCTCGCCTTTTCTCTTTCCTGTAGAGTGTAAGCTCTTATAGTCAGCGGAGTCCTCTCTTTCTCTTGTGCAGTGTTAAATCTTTTGAATAGCAGGGTCTTCTCTCTCTCTTCTGTAGTGTGTAAGCTCTTATGGTCAGCGGAGTCCTCTTTCTCCTGTGCAGTGTAAGATCTTTTGAATAGCAGGGTCCTCGTTCTCTTCTGTAGTGTGTAAGCTCTTATGGTCAGCAGAGTTCTCTCTCTCCTGTAGAATGTACGTTTTTATGATCAGCAAGGTTCTCTTTACCTCTGTCCTGTAGAATGTAAGCTCTTATGGGTCAGCGGAGTCCTCTCTGTCTGTGAATGGGCAAACAAGATCTTGACTTTCTTCCCTGGAATATTGGGTTTCACTATGTCTTCCATTTCATTAAGAATTTGCCCATAGCTCAGTTTTTGTACGTTCCTGTATCAAGATGGTCTAAACTACCAAATAATAGTTTGAGCTGTACAATGATGGCTGCTGTTTCAGGACTCTCTTGTAGAAGACACTGATGAAATAAACATCTTAGAGCCACCTCTTGCATCATGTGAATCATCTGAGGAGCCAAATTCTTGCCTTCCAGATCATTCCCACTAGATCTGTTATAACAGAATTGCCTGTGGAGTCAGAGGGACACAAAATTTCTTGTACTGGTGGACATATCTTGTGACAATCTGCCAATAGCTTTGAGGATGTGGACACTCCCAAATGCCATGCCGTTGATTAGTAAGACAGCTCTTACATTTTGGACATTCTATGAAATCTGTTGAAGGAAAGAGCGCAAATAGTGTCTTATCTGAGAAGTTTAAAAGGTTAATCCAGAAGATTGCACTCACCAGATATACAGTTAGGTCCATATATATTTGGACAAAGACAACATTTTTCTACTTTTGGTTATAGGCATTACCACAATGAATTTTAAACAAAACAATTCAGATGCAGTTGAAGTTCAGACTTTCAGCTTTCATTTGAGGGCATCCACATTAAAATTGGATGAAGGGTTTAGGAGTTTCAGCTCCTTAACCTGTGCCACCCTGTTTTTAAAGGGACCAAAAGTAATTGGACAATTGACTCCAAGGCTATTTCATGGACAGGTGTGGGCAATCCCTTCAATATGTAATTCTCAATTAAGCAGATAAAAGGCCTGGAGTTGATTTGAGGTGTGGTGCTTGCATTTGAAAGGTTTTGCTGTTAAGTAAACATGCGGTCAAAGGAGCTCTCCATGCAGGTGAAACAAGCCATCCTTAAGCTGCGAAAACAGAAAAAACCCATCCGAGAAATTGCTACATTATTAGGAGTGGCAAAATCTACAGTTTGGTACATCCTGAGAAAGAAAGAAAGCACTGGTGAACTCATCAATGCAAAAAGACCTGGGCGCCCACGGAAAACAACAGTGGTGGATGATCACAGAATAATCTCCACGGTGAAGAGAAACCCCTTCACAACAGCCAACCAAGTGAACAACACTCTCCAGGAGGTATGCGTATCAATATCCAAATCTACCATAAAGAGAAGACTGCATGAAAGTAAATACAGAGGGTTCACTGCACGGTGCAAGCCACTCATAAGCATCAAGAATAAAAAGGCTAGACTGGACTTTGCTAAAAAAAATCTAAAAAAGCCAGCACAGTTCTGGAAGAACATTCTTTGGAGAGATGAAACCAAGATCAACCTCTACCAGAATGATGGAAAGAGAAAAGTATGGCGAAGGCGTCGTACAGCTCATGATCCAAAGCATACCACATCATCTGTAAAACACGGTGGAGGCAGTGTGATGGCTTGGGCATGCATGGCTGCCAGTGGAACTAGGTGACTAGTGTTTATTGATGATTAGTGTTGAGCATTCCGATACCGCAAGTATCGGGTATCGGCCGATACTTGCGGTATCGGAATTCCGATACCGAGATCCGATACTTTTGTGGTATCGGGAATCGGTATCGGGATTAATATCAATGTGTAAAAGAAAGAATTAAAATAAAAAATAGGGATATACTCACCTCTCCGGCGGCCTCTGGACTTTACCGCCGTAACCGGGAGCCGTTGTACCTAAGAATGCGCGCTTGAAGGGCCTTAGATGACGTCACGGCGCTCTGATTGGTCCGTAGCGGTCGCGTGACTGCTACGTGACCAATCACAAAGCCGTGACGTCACCTAAGGTCTTTCAAGCGCTTGAAAGACCTTAGGTGACGTCACGGCTTTGTGATTGGTCGCGTAGCGGTCACGCGACCGCTACGCGACCAATCAGAAGCTGCGGACGTCTCCTAAGGTATTTAAAGCGCTTGAAAGACCTTAGGTGACGTCACAGCTTTGTGATTGGTCGCGTAGCGGTCACGCGACCGCTACGGACCAATCAGAGTGCCGTGACGTCATCTAAGGCCCTTCAAGCGCACATTTTTAGGTACAACGGCTCCCGGTTACAGCGGTAAAGTCCAGGGCGCATCAGAGGGTGAGTATATCCCTATTTTTTATTTTAATTCTTTCTTTTACACATTGATATGGATCCCAGGGCCTGAAGGAGAGTTTCCTCTCCTTCAGACCCTGGGAACCATACAAGATACCGTCCGATACTTGGTGTCCCATTGACTTGTATTGGTATCGGGTATCGGTATCGGATTAGATCCGATACTTTGCCGGTATCGGCCGATACTTTCCGATAACGATACTTTCAAGTATCGGACGGTATCGCTCAACACTATTGATGATGTGACACTGGACAGAAGCAGCCGAATGAATTCTGAGGTCTTCAGAGCCGCCATACTGTGTGCTCAGATCCAGCCGAATGCAGCCAAACTGATTGGTCGCCGTTTCATACTACAGATGGACAATGACCCAAACATAAAGCTAAAGCAACCCAGGAGTTTATTAAAGCAAAGAAGTGGAATATTCTTGAATGGCCAAGTCAGTCACTTGATCTCAACCCAATTGAGCATGCATTTCACTTGTTAAAGACTAAACTTCAGACAGAAAGGCCCACAAACAAACAGCAACTGAAAACCACCACAGTGAAGGCCTGGCAGAGCATCAAAAATGAGGAAACACCGCGTCTGGTGATGTCCATGAGTTCAAGACTTCAGGCAGCCATTGCAAACAAAGGGTTTTCAACCAAGTACTAAAAATGAACATTTCATTAAAAATTATTGAATCTGTCCAATTACTTTTGGTCCCTTTAAAAACAGGGGGGCACCTGTTAAGGAGTTGAAACTCCTAAACCCTTCATCCAATTTTAATGTGGATACCCTCAAATGAAAGCTGACAGTCTGAACTTCTGCTGCATCTGAATTGTTTTGTTTAAAATTCATTGTCGTAATGTCTATAACCAAAATTAGAAAAATGTTGTCTCTGTCCAAATATATATGGACCTAACTGGAGCTGAGTTGAAGCATTGAAAGGATTCGCTGCAGCAGATCCACGAGTCCAGGAAGGACCAGCCGTTAGATACAGATTGGGATAATTGTGGTAAATTTCTGTGCTGCTGAATCACTAGAATTTCAGAATTATTAGTACATTTGGCTTTATTAGTCTACGCAATTCAGAGTTCAAGACTCCTTCATTAGGAAACACCACAGGAGCATCCACAATTATCCCAATCATTTTGGACATTCTGTGATCTTGTCTAGGGAGATAAGTAAATTAAAGCCATAAAATGCATTTTGCATTAATTAAAAATAGGTTTCCCTCCAGTGTTCATTTATTAATCATTTCCTGACCTTGCTCCATCCATCTAATATATGTTCAGAAATATCCTGATGTCTGGTTCATCTTGCCCAGGTTTTGCACAGCTTATAAGGATCTACTTTGAGAAGGTAATTCTTCAGGCCATTGTATAATGTAGATAAAAGATACTTTCTGTAGGTTTTGGCCTACAATCTCATCTAATGTGTGTGTCAGTGCCTCCATTCTTACTCACAAAAGAAGTATGCTCATAAGAGATGTAAGAAATGGCTGTTCGGGAGCAAGAATATATTATTTCTCTCTGTAAAAGAAAGCCATCACTTCTCGTTAACATTAATCATATCTTTTACTATCCTGATACCTCTATCTTGTTACTCAGTAAGCCTTCCAGAATCGTCACTCTGTGAGAGCTCTGGGTGAGACCACAGCTGCATGCATTTTGAAATGGAAAAAGGAATCTTAAATACTTTCTGGACTTTTTTTCCTGTAACTATGATGTCTCTGAGCAGCGACAAACATCTACCTAATTGTGGGTATTTAGTAGTGACATAACAAGAGTCCAATGGGCCATGGTGTAAAATTTGAACCTGGGCCCCCACCTACATGTTTGTCAGATGCAGGGCCGGATTTAGGAGGTGGGTGGCCCGGGGCCCATTTTGGAGGGAGGCCCATTTTTCAAGGTGCTGCAATATGTAATGCAAAAACACAAAATGAAACGAACGCAAGTTTATTTACAAAAATCATTTACACAGAGTAATTCAAGTAAAATCATTTATTTTTTACAATCCGAGCACATTCCTTGATTTTTGTGCTGCAAAATCACTAATGATGTCACTAAAGTCCAATTCACGCAGTATATCTGACCTTGTCAACCCTTGAAGTCCTGAAAGGGCGTTAAAGATTAAAATATGTACATATGTATGTATGTATATTGTAGAAATTTGGGCTGTCTATATCAAAGACTGCTGCGGGGCTCTATATGTCAGAGGCTTCTGCTGGGCTGTATATATATGAGAGGCTTCTGCTGGGCTGTATATATATGAGGGGCTTTTGCGGGGCTCTATATGTGAGAGGCTTCTGCTGGGCTGTATATATATGAGGGGCTTCTGCGGGGCTCTATATGTCAGAGGCTTCTGCTGGGCTCTATATGTATGAGGGGCTTCTGCTGGGCTGAATATGTATGAGAGGCGTCTGCTGGGCTGTATATATATGAGAGGCTTCTGCTGGGCTGTATATATATGAGGGGCTTCTGCGGGGCTCTATATGTCAGAGGCTTCTGCTGGGCTGAATATGTATGAGAGGCTTCTGCTGGGCTGTATATATATATGAGGGGCTTCTACTGGGCTGTATATATATGAGGGGCTTCTGCTGGGCTGAATATGTATGAGAGGCTTCTGCTGGGCTGTATATATATGAGGGGCTTCTGCTGGGCTGTATATATATGAGGGGCTTCTGCGGGGCTCTATATGTCAGAGGCTTCTGCTGGGCTGTATATATATGAGAGGCTTCTGCTGGGCTGTATATATATATGAGGGGCTTCTGCGGGGCTCTATATGTCAAAGGCTTCTGCTGGGCTGTATATATATGAGAGGCTTCTGCTGGGCTGTATATATATGAGGGGCTTCTGCGGGGCTCTATATGTCAGAGGCTTCTGCTGGGCTCTATATGTATGAGAGGCTTCTGCTGGGCTCTATATGTATGAGAGGCTTCTGCTGGGCTGAATATGTATAAGAGGCTTCTACTGGGCTGTATATATATGAGGGGCTTCTGCTGGGCTGTATATATATGAGGGGATTCTGCTGGACTGTATATATATGAGGGACTTCTGCTGGGCTGTATATATCAGAGGCTGTTTACCTGTATATATCAGAGACTGTTGCTGTGCAGGCTGTATGTGTTTGAGAGGCTTCTGCTGGGCCGTATATGTATGAGAGGCGTCTGCTGGGCTGTATATGTATGAGAGGCTTCTGCTTGGCTGTATATATATGAGGGGCCTCTGCCGAGCTGTATATATACATATATATATATATATATATATATATATATATATATATATATATATATATATATATATATATATATATATATATATACTGTATATATATATATATATATATATATATATATAGGGCTGCTGCTGGGCTGTATATATTAGAAGCTACAAGTGGGCTGTATATATATGAGGGGCTGCTGCTGGGCTGTATATATCAGAGGCTGTTGCTGTGCTGGCTGTATATAGAATAGAGGCTGAGGGGCTGTATAAAGTGTATACACAGCAATATACTGTAAACGGGTCCACACTATATACATACAGTCAGCGTCGGACTGGCCCACCGGGAGATCGGAGAATCCTCCGGTGGGCCCGCCTCCCAGTGGGCCCTCCCCCTCACCAGCAACAGACTCCTGCCTCACTCATTAGCGCCTGCTCTGCCCTGTATTAGGATTGCGGCGCCTGCACCCAGCGGTGAGTTCGTTATTCCACACCCGGTGCCGGCCGTCTGCACTGCTCAGCAACAAGTGATGTGAGGTGAGCGCTTTCTCATCACCTGCTGCGGCTTTTACTGATCTTGTGGCACTCACCGCTCTATCAGCTGTGGCGTGCTGGATGAGATCAATAGAACGAAGCCCCAGCAGCAGCAGGTGATGAGAAAGCGCTCACCTCACATCACTCCTTGCTGAGCAGTGCAGACGGCCGGCACCGGGTGTGGAATAACACACCACGCACTGCACACAGCCTCTAGAGCGGAGTTGATTTTTTGAGGGCCATGGCATGATGTCACCGGAAGAGGCGGGGCCTCCATCAGACCAGTGATCTGAAAGCAGGAAGCAGCGTTGTTCTGAGGCTGCTACTTGGAGAGGAATGAAATGAGAGGCTGCACCATGGAGCCCCCTGAGGAGAGGACCGAGAAGCTGCACAATGGACCCTTGCACCAATAGGAATGAAGACCCAGGATTCAGTGGGAGTGGTGAGAGGATGTATTTTGGAAAGGGTTGATGTAACTTGAGTGGGGCTTGTAAAGGGAAGATGATGAGGGGCTGTGTGGAGAAGGGGAGATGATAATGATGGGCTGTATGGAAAAAGGGTCATGATGAGGGGCTGTGTGAAAAGCGGGATGATGAGGGGGCTGTATGGAGAAGGAGGGATGATGAGGCTGCGTGGCGAAGGAGGGATGATGAGGCTGCGTGGCGAAGGAGGGATGATGAGGCTGCGTGGCGAAGGAGGGATGATGAGGCTGCGTGGTGAAGGAGGGATGATGAGGCTGCGTGGCGAAGGAGGGATGATGAGGCTGCGTGGCGAAGGAGGGATGATGAGGCTGCGTGGCGAAGGAGGGATGATGAGGCTGTGTGTCACGTTTATGTATCCTGTGTCTTGTGTGTGACTGGTGTGTGTCACGTGTATGTATCCTGTGTCTAGCGTGTGACTGGTGTGTGTCACGTGTATGTATCCCGTGTCTAGCGTGTGACTGGTGTGTGTGTCACGTGTATGTATCCTGTGTCTAGCGTGTGACTGGTGTGTGTGTCACGTGTATGTATCCTGTGTCTAGCGTGTGACTGGTGTGTGTCACGTGTATGTATCCTGTGTCTAGCGTGTGACTGGTGTGTGTCACGTGTATGTATCCTGTGTCTAGCGTGTGACTGGTGTGTGTCACGTGTATGTATCCTGTGCCTAGCGTGCTTGACCAGATGGAAGCTAAGGGAAGACTCTGCAGCTAGTACCCCTTAAGCATGGTGGGCCCTTAGAATGATTTTCTCTGGTGGGCCCAAGCTACTCCAGTCCGACGCTGCATACAGTATACACAGACACACTGTAATGCAGGATATAGTGTGGACCTGTATATACAGTATGGTACTGTGTAGGACAGGAGCTGCAAGAAAGATACACAGACAGACAGACACACATAGACACACACACAGACAGAGATCATACTCACCCACCGTGACACTGTGAAGACTGAACCACTTCACCTCTGTAGCTTCAGTGACTGAAGATCCAGAGTGAAGTCCTGCTGCGCCCCGCGGTGGAGAATCCTCTTCTCGCACCGACATCGTGGCTCCGCCTCCTTCCTCGAGCTGAACAAACTCTCATCTGACCTAATCCGAGGGAGCGATCATATAGCTGAATAGGTAGCGCCTAGAAGCCTCTGTTGGGATTGGAGAAGGCTGCCGCATGCCATAAGCTAAGCATTAGGTGCAGGGAGGGTACTAAGGAAGTCTGGCTAGGCTAGCCAGGTCAGTGGATGCTGACGCAGGTCAGGTGCCATGACTCTGCTGCTCTGTGCCAGCCACTGAGATGTAGGACCATAGCCAGGTCCCTACACTTTCAATAGTTTCTCTTTTGTTAAATATTCCTTATCACTAGAAATGGTTCACAGCAAAGAGACGTGTATTTTACATGTTTTGAGATATTTATCCCTATATTGGTGGGAGGCCCCCGCTTGGTGGGTGGCCCAGGGCCCGGGCCCCTTGGGCCCACCCCTAAATCCGGGCCTGGTCAGATGTATGGGCCCTTGTAGCATTTTAGAGCCTATGAAAACATAACTGTTCGCCCTCTCATGTACTAGTGTCCCCCATCTGGTAGTATTGTCCCCCATTTTGGCCCTTCCTGTAATAATGTCCCCATCCTGTGTCCTTGTCCTGTAATAATGTCCCCCATCCTGGTCCCTTCCTATAATAATGTCCTCCATCCTGGCTTTAAAGCTCTGTTGTTTCTCTCCCAGTGCCAGAGTTCAATGGTCTCAGTACAAAATTTGGACCTGGGTCTCCACCTGCATGCTGGAGAGATGTATGGGCCCTTGTAGTGTCCCAGATCCTATAAAGACATATGTGTTTACGCCAATGTAATAATGTCCCCCTTCATGTAAAAATATCCCCCATCCTGGGTCACTACCATGTATAATATCCTCCATCCTGGGCCTTTTCGTGGTATAATGTCTGCCATACTGGGTCACTTCCAGTAATAATGTCCCTCATCCTGGTATAATATCTCCTATCCTGGCCCCTTCCAGTAATATATATCGACCATCCTGGTATATTGCCTCCTAAACTGGGCCCCTTCCTGTAAAATATATTCCCCATCCTGGTATAATGCCTTCCACGCTAGGTTCCTTCCAGTAATATATCCCCCACCCTGGTATAATGCCCCCATCTTGGGCAACTTCCAGTAATATATGTTCCCCATCTACTATATAATGGTCTAAGGGTTACTTCCGTCTGTCTGTCTGTCCTTCTGTCTGTCTGTCACAGATATTCATTGGTCATGGCCTCTGTCTGTCATGGAATCTAAGTCGCTGATTGGTCTCGGCAGCTGCCTGTCATGGCTGCCGTGACCAATCAGTGATGGGCATAGTCCGATTAGTCCCTCCCTACTCCCCTGCGGTCAGTGCCCGGCGCCCGCTCCATACTCCCCACAGTCACGGCTCACACAGGGTTAATGCCAGCGGTTACGGACCGCGTTATGCCGTGGGTAACTCACACCGTTACCGCCGCTATTAACCCTGTGTGACCACGTTTTTACTATTGAGGCTGCCTATGCAGCCTCAATTGTAAAAACATCTAATGGTAAAAATAATTTAAAAAAATAAATAAAAATCATTATATACTCACCTTTCCCGCTCCTCGCGATGCTCCAGGCAGGTTCCGGTGGAAGGATGGTCTGCGAAAAGGACCTGCCATGACATCACGGTCATGTGACTGCGACGTCATAGGTCTTGCGCGCCTGCGCGAGAAGGACCTGTCGTGACGTCACGGTCATGTGACCGCGACGTCATCACAGGTCCTGCGCGCCTGCGCGAGAAGGACCTGCCGTGACGACACGGTCATGTGACCGCGACGTCATCACAGGTCCTGCGTGCCTGTGCGAGAAGCAGGCAACAGAACTACAAGGGTACCATCGGAAGGTGAGTATATGTTTATTTTTTATTTTTTAACCTGTCACATACGTGGCTGGGCAATATACTACGTGGCTCTGTGCTGTATACTATGTCACTGGGCAATATACTACGTCACTGGGCAATATACTACGTCACTGGGCAATATACTACGTCGCTGGGCAATATACTACGTCACTGGGCAATATACTACGTGGCTGGGCAATATACTACGTAACTGGGCAATATAATACGTGGCTGGGCAATATACTACGTGGACATACATATTCTAGAATTCCCGATACGTTAGAATCAGGCCACCATCTAGTCTTTCTATAATGCCCCACATTCTGGTCCCATTCCAGTAATATATGTCCCCCATTCTAGGCCACTTCCAGTAATATATGTCCCCAATGCTGGTATTTTGTGCCCTATTCTGGGCTTTTTCCAGTAATAATGTCACTGTTCTGCAACTCTTCTCTTGCTCCAACAAATGTAAAGAAATAAACAAGTCTACTCACCGCATGCAAGCTGCGGGCAGCGCATGACATCACTACCATGCGCCACTACTGACTAGCATGCCAACATCAGCTGCTGGCCTCTGATTGGCTGCCAGTGCAAGGACCCGGTGGGTCTCGGTACTGCAATATAATTTCAGCTAAATGTGTGTCCTTGGATGCACATCCATCTGAGATAGCTTCTGGCATCGTCAGGCACCCCTCCCGCAAAGGCCTGGTTACGGTCGCACACTCTGCAACTGCGATTCTTACACCACTGGAATTTAGTCACCTTTTTATGTAGTAGTGCCATCATGTTCCATGGCACTGCTCAGGCCCTCAACAATTCAGTGCTTGAGTTCAGCCATGTATCCATGTGTATGACATGCCTTAATAAACTATCCGGGTTATAACTTCTAATGTTTGGAAAGTTTAAACTCCCTTTTGCTTTATACAACATTAATTTTTGTAATCCTGTTCATGGCCTCTTGCCTGACCATATAAATTGTATGAAAGTCTTTTTGAGCCTGGAAACATCTGAATATTTTAGCAGTAATGGCAGTTTCTGTAAGGGGGTCAAGTATTCTGTCAAAACTGTCCATGTTACCTATATGACATCTTCCCAAGATGCACATGTATAGATGCAAGAGAAAAGATGCCTAACAAACCCTGGGAATGCAGACCTTCAATGCTGCTCTCAGAGATTAACTGCGGCATTTATCAATCACTACCATTGTTCCAGTTCTGGGCAGATGCTGGCCTGTAGAAGTTCTTTTACAATGCTAAAAATGCCCTAAGTGCGCCAAAATATGTATCAAAATAGTGGATTGTAGCTATGGAGTCAAGAAGCTCAAGCTGTTAATTGAAAGGAATTATTCAAGAGAAAACCGTCACTTTAATATTCCTTCATTTACACCTTGTAATTATGCTCCCTTTGTAGGTTACTGCTACGTATATTAATACCTATAAAAGATTATTCACAGCCTTTCGTTTTACACTTCTAACAAATTATCCAGTTCATGAACCAAATACATAACATTTTTTCTTCTTGTTCTTGGCACATTACAACTCTTTGTTCTTACCTTTTATTATATTAGGTGTTTTTCTTAGGGAGAGCTTTATATATGGAGAACGGTTTATTTCTAATTACTGTAGTAATAATGGTACAAAGCCTATTATTTACATGGGCTGTGGGAAGGTTTTGGATGATACCAGCATAGCGTTTAAAGTGTTTGGAACACACCAGACATTAGAAATATATTTAGATTTAAGCTTCTATATTTATTTTTTAAGTTTCCCTTTTTGTCTAAAGTAGTAATAGTCTCAATATAAAACAATGTAAGGTACAAATAATATAAATGTGCAACATCTTGATTTTCTCTAAAGGTCATTAAGTCATTAATCGCCATCTTTGTGGGTATTTAGCATGTATCTTATCCACTGTAGAACTACTGTTCCTCTGCCTCCCGATTTCCTACTTGCTGGGAAGCAGTGTACACCTGAAGACTGATAGTTTGGGCCAGCAGCATGGCTGAGTCACTGACCCAAACAGTTTTCTTCCAGATGCTGCTAGGAAAAAGCAGCATTGCCTCTGGAGCAGCGGAGGAGCGCAGTAACATTACAAATTTGCCTAACAATTTGGATTCTAACAAGTGCAATTCAGTTTTGGGGGACTTAGTTTGTTTGAATACTTCAAATAGTGGCCTGAGAGCTGCCATTTTGCTCTATTCTGAAGGATAGGGTTAAAAAAATAAATTATAATACTCGCCTTTCTCCGGCTCTCCTCACACCTGTCCCATCACCGCAGCTTCTATTGTTCTTCTTCAGACTTCCTCTAGTTCAGCCTTCCTCTCGCAAAGTGCCAACACGGCAATTTACCTGAATACTGCGGTTTTAGATTAGAAAGACAACTCGCACATTAGCGCGATATAGAGTCAATTTCACATCAAAGAGCTTGTAAGCACTGCCCTCCAAACCTAAGATACTAGCCACCGATTGCAGTGGAGGCCTGTTTTTGAGAATGGAGAGGATTTCGAATCAAAAGTAAAATTGCAAAGTTTTTGTTTTTACAACCTCTTTGCAATTGTAGGCCTGTATCATGAAAACAAACCCTTTAAGGCAGGCATATCAAGCACAAATACACAGAGGGCTAAAGTTAAAAGCTTGCAGAAAGTTGCAGGTCAACCTTGATATTTGTTAAAAAAATGTCTACATTTGAGGAAGTTTTTCCTTATCAAATAAAACGATTAACTTTTGGAATTATAGCGGAATAATATAATATGTTATGTAACAGCAGTAAAAGCATATGGCCCAATGGCCTAATTTAAATATGTAATAACAAAGGATAAACCTTGTATAAATCAGATAATGAAGTATGATGGAAACAAAAGTGCCCCCAAACACAGTATGATACCCCCACAGTGAACTTTTCCACACGCACAGTATGATGACCCTACTGTTACCCCCTCCTTCAGTTCCCCAACAAAGAATGGTGACCCCATCACAGTATGATTCTTCAACTGTAATCCCCATACAGCCCTCCATACAGTGTACAGGGCACATAAAGTCCTCCATACAGTACAATGGCTCCACATAGATCTCCATAAATTATAATGGCTCCACATAGTCCTCCATACAGTGTAACGGCCCCCACATAGTCCTACATAAAATATAATGGGTTCCACATAGTGCTCCATGCAGTGTAATGGCCCCACACGATGCTCCATACTATAAAGTGGCCCTGCACAGTGCTCCATGCTGTATAATTGTTCCAAACAATGCTTCATGCTGTATAATGGCCCCACACAATGCTCCATACAGTATACTGGCCTCACATAATGCTCCATACTGTATAATGGCCCCACGCAATGCTCCATACTGCATAATGGCACCGCATAGTTTTTCATACTGTTTAATGTGCCTGCATAATGCTCTATACAGTATACTGGCCTCACATAAAACAAAAAATACCGTATATATTCGTGTATAAGCTGACCAGAGTATAAGCCGAGGCACCTAATTTTGCCACAAAAAACTGGGAAAACTTATTTTCTCGAGTATAAGCGCTGTATGCATTGTCTCCTAATTCCTATCCTGGTATGCATGGCTCCTTATCCTCATCCTTGTATGCATGACTCCTCATCCCTATCTTTGTATACATGGTTCCTTATCCCCATCCATGTATGCATGGCTCCTTATTCCCATACTTGTTTGCATTGCTTCTTTTTCCCATCGTTGTATGAATGGCCCCTTATCCCCATCCTTGTATGCATGGCTCCTTATCCCCATCCTTGTATGCCTGGTTCCGGGAGGGCTCTGCGTGCCCCGTCTGGCACGCGTGCCATAGGTTCGCCACCGCTGGTATAAGGCATAGTCACTGGCCATTCTGGAGACCCAAGTGATAAGAAGACTGAAGAGGAATGATCAGAAGATCAAATCAGGAGCATTGGCAGTGGGACAGGTAAAGCAGGGCGAAGGAGAGGTGAGTATAATAGTTTATTGTTTTAACATCCTCTTCCGATCAGATTCGATTTGCACCAAATGTATTCACCGTACATCAAATCCCCCTGCCCAAAAAGGAGAAAATGGGAATTAATCAAATTTTTAGAGATATCCTCAACTCTTGGAGAAACCATGCACCTATTTTTCAGAAGCCAAAGCTGCAGTATAAACATGGTGAGTTCATCAACGTAGTCCCAATAGGAATTTATGAAACACAATTCACACACAAATTTTACTCATGTCTCACCAGGAGCCTGAACTGTATTACATATAGAATGTAACTTCTAAAGGGTTAATGTAGTGTAGAAGAACAGATCTGCATAGAAAGGGTTAATTTATTAGGAAAATATAGTTACATAAAAGGTTAATTTACAAGAGGAATACTGTTATGACCCCAATGGCAGAGGGTCTCAGAAATAAATACCAAGTCTGCAAACACAAAAAACCAGCTCATAGGGCAGTGGTAACTGGGCTGACCGTATATCTAATCCTAGCACCACAAATAGCAGCAGCCGGGGAACGTGCCTACGTTGGTTCTAGACGTCTCGCGCCAGCCGGAGAACTAACTAACCCTAGAAGGGAAAAGATAGACCTTTCTTGCCTCCAGAGAAAAGACCCCAAAAGTTGGATACAAGCCCCCAACAAATAATAACGGTGAGGTAAGAAGAAAAGACAAACGTAAGAATGAACTAGATATTTAGCAAAGAGAGGCCCACTGACTAATAGCAGAATATAGTAAGATGACTTATACGGTCAGCAAAAACCCTATCAAAATTTCCACGCTGGATATTCAAGAACCCCCGAACCGTCTAACGGCCCGGGGGGAGAATACCAGCCCCCTAGAGCTTCCAGCAAAATCAGGAATCACATTTATTCACAAGCTGGACAAAAAAATAAGAGCAAAGCAAAAACCAAAAAACAAAGAAGCAGGACTTAGCTTAATTTTGCAAGATCCAGGACCAGCAGACAGGAGCAAACAGAAAGGAACTGATTACAACGATGCCAGGCACAAGACTGAGAATTCAGGAAGTTTATATAGCAACACCCCTGGACTAACGACCCAGGTGGGTGCCAAACTGAGGAAAGACAATCCCAGAGTCATATCACTAGTGACCACAAGAGGGAGCCAAAAAAGTCTAATTCACAACAGAATACATTCTCTATTTTGGCAGAGTTCATAATCATTGAATTTTAGGTTTTTCATTCAGTACTATTGTCAGAGGCCTATAAAATCCAGCCCCTGGTCATACAATCTGTCCAACAATTGTGAAAATATGGGTATTTTTACAGAGTTCACTGAGTTACAGCGTGGACCTTTTTGTAACAAGTCATATCTATGGGGCTCTTTTTATTGGGTTGACCTCAACCCCTAGTTCTATTGAAAGGAAATCATAATATTTCTGCATACCAAGACATTTTGGACAATTGTGTGCTTCCATACTTATGGGAACAGTTTGTTGAAAGCCCTGTTCTGTTCCAGAATGACTGTGAGCAGAGCACAAACCAAGGTCCATAAAGGCATGGTTGGGTTGCTCTTCTGGAAAAATTAGCAAAAATTCCCACAAACACACTCCAAATATTTCTCTTCGTGTAATCCAACTCAAATTGAGCAACTGCAGGAAGAAAATAACGTAATTTTCGCCCTCTAGCCACTATTATAGTAAATTAATAATCAGTTAAATTCTATTTTCAAGCAGACTAACAGAATGGAACTGATTTATCAAAGCTTTTACACCAAAAAGCTTTGAAGAATGTGGGAAATTCTGGGCATCCCAAAGACTTTGGTAAGACAGTAAATAGGATTCGAGCAACATACGAGCATAGTCCTAAAGAGGTGATCATTCTGACAAGTACTGACAACAGTTAGGTCAAGAAATATTTGGACAGTGACACGAGTTTAAAGTGCAGATGCTCAGCTATAATTTAAGGGTATTCACACTCTGGCTCAGTGGTTAGCACAGCAGCCTTGCAGTGCTGAGGTCCTGGGTTCAAATCTTACCAAGGACAACATCTGCAAGGAGTTTGTATGTTCTCCCTGTCTTTGTGTGGGTTTCCTCCAGGTTCTCCGGTTTTCTCCCATATTCCAAAGACATACTGATAGGGGGATTCTAGATTGTGAGCCCCAATGGCTGATAATAGTGCTGATAATGTTTGTAAAGCGCTGTGGAATTAATGGCGCTATATAAGTGAGTAAAATAAATAAATAAACTTTAATTGAATTGGAGTAAGGCTTTAGGAATGACTTCTCTTTAATATGTAGCTGCCCCTTTTTAAATGAACCAAACATCCTTTATTGGGCTGCATGAATTATTTCATCATCAAATAAGCAGATAAAAGGTCTGGAGCCTATTTCAGGTGTGACATTTGCATTTGGAAGTTGTGGCCGTGAATCCACAACATGTGGTCAAAGGAGCTCTCAATGGAAGAGAAACAGGCCAACATTAAGCTGAAAATAAAGAAGAAATCTATCAGACAGATAGCAGAAATGGTGGACGTGGCCAAATTTAGTACATTCTGCAAAAAAAAAAAAGCGCACTGGTGAGCTTGTGAACATTAAAACGCATGGACATCCATGGAAGACAACAGTGGTGGATTATCATAGAATCCTTTCCATGGTGAATTAAAATCTCTTTACAGCATCCATCCAAGTGAAGAACACTCTCCAGAAAGCAGGTGTTTCAGTATCTAAGTCTACCATAAAGAGTAGACTTCATGAGAGCAAATGTAGCGCCCCCACCGCCGCAGGGCCGAGGGGTACCCGGTACCGGGCCTCTGAAGTCTCTGCTCTGGGGTTGTCACGGCGGCTAGGCCCCGGTCCGTGACCCTGCCGTGGGGCGCACAGGGAATAATAGGTGTGGAGGATGTAGATGGGGGGGTGAGGCTGTAGTGGTGCGGTGCAGTAAATAACGAGGACACCAGGTTGCAGTCTCTTTACCTCTTTACTGAAGATCTCTGGGTCCTCAGTCCGGAATACGGTTCACCAGGCTGCGCAAGTCCGGCCGGTCCAATGGCACCTCCAGAGTCCTCCTCACAGGTGGAAATCGGTGCCTTCCTTCTAGCGCTATGTGTTGTGGTCCTTCCCTGCTGTGCTTACGGAAAGTCCCCCACAACTGTTGTGTCTGTTTCTTAAGTTCCCTCACAACTCGATTAAATGATCTTCTTCTAATCCTCCGTCCCTCCCTGATGTTCTGGTTGGGACGGCACCCGTTTGACGGGTAGGCTCGGAGCTCTTCCGGGACTCTAGAGTCGCCCCTCTCCACAAGTTGCCCCCCAAGACTGCATAGGTGATTTGAGTTAGACAGCCCGCCTTAGACTGACTGTCCTGCCGCTGTTTAGAGTATTGCTTGAAGCTGAATGTTATGATACTCCCTCGGCGTTCCGGCCACCGGTAGTGCGCCTCAGTAGGGTGTTGCTCCGGTCTTACAGCACGACCCCTACTGGTATTTCTCCTTTCGCTTGATCTCGTTTCTCACTCAGCACAATCTATCTCGCTTCTAGTCCTTCCTTGGGCACCGCCGCTATCCTGAGCAGGCACGGTCCCGTTACGTTCGTTCAAGTTGCCAAGCCTCTGTCAGGATCCCACCCCTGACAGAGACCCTACTGTATCTTCCCCCACAACACCCTCTGCCACAAGGTGTTGTCTGGTTCCAACCCAGTCAGCTTTCTGATCTAACTTCCTGCCTGACCCCCAGTTTACCCACTATGGTGGGGAGTGGCCTAGTGAATAGAACCCTTAGCTCCCCCCGGAGGCCCGACTGTGAAATGTATTGGTGTCTGTGATACCTGATCAGATGAACTCCTTCAGTGCCATCAGACGCACCATAGCTCCCCATAGTGGCGGAGCCACAGTACTGCAACGACCAGGACTCTGGGGCGCTGCACAAATACACAGGGCTGTCACCACAAGGTGCAAACCATTAATCAACCTAAAAAATAGAAAGGCCAGATTAGACTTTGCCAAAAAAACATCTAAGAAACAAGCCCAGTTCTGCAATAGCATTCTTTGGACAGATGAAACTCAGATCAACTTGTACCAGAGTGATGGGAAGATGAATGTATGGAGGTAGCTTGGAACGGCTCATAATCTAAAGCAAACCATATCATGTGTATAATATGGTGGAGGCAGTGTTATGGCATGGGCATGCATGGTTTCCAATGGCACTGGGTCACTAGTGTTTATTGATGATGTGACAGATGACAGAAGCAGTCGGATGAATTCTGAAGTGTACAGGGCTATACTTTCTTGCTCAGATTCAGCCAAATGCAGCATGTTGATTGGATGGCGCTTCACAGTACAGATGAACAATGCCCAAAACATACTGTGAAAGCAACACAGGAGTTTTTTAAAGCAAAGAAGTGGAATATTCTGCAATGACGGAGTCAAATACCAGATCTCAACCCCTTCAAGCATGCATTTCTTATGCAGAACCCAAAACTTAAGGCACAAAGATCCACAAACAAGCAACAACTGAAGTTGGCTGCAGTAAAGTCCTGGCAAAGTATCACAAAGGAGGAAATCCAGCGTTTGGTGATGTCTATGGCTTCCAGACTTCAGGCAGTCATTGGCTGCAAAGGATTCTCTACAAAGTATTAAAAATGAACATTTTATTTCTTATAAAGTTAATTTGTCCAAATATTTTTAAGCCCCTGAAATCAGGAGGCTTTGTAGAAAATGGTTGCATATTTTTATTTTACTCTTATATTAAACCTGAAAGTCAACACTTCAATTGTGTCTCAGTTGGGTTTTTTTAAATAAAAAATAGTGGCATGTAGAGCCTCAGTCACCAAGATTGAGTCAATTGAGTGAATATTTCTGGACCTGACTGTACATGTGCCACAAACCACAGTGTGTGTCTTACGAAAACATCTGCTTTGTAAGCCATGCAGGCTACATATTCTTCAGGAGTTGAAAACAGACGACAAAGCAGAACCGATTGAAAGAGGATGAATTCACTGACAGGCTGCTGTTCAGTGATTAAGCCACCGTTCACCTCAGTAGGAAGGGCAATCTCCACAACGTTAGAATTCGAAGCTCAGAAAAAACGTATGTCCTTATTGAGCACATGAGGGACAAAATAAACATGTTAAGTGGAATGAGATGATGCAAAGTCTACTGTGCCGCCTTTTTTGCAGAGGATACTGTCACTGACCACTACTAGCTAGTCATTTTAAAGGAATTACTTATTGTCATGGGTTTCCCGTGACAGTAAGGAGCCAGAAGACCAATGCGTCTGATTTCTCCTACTCCTCCACTGATTGGAAGCACTTCACCTTCATATTAAATGGTGTAATTTTCTTATAGTAATGCAGGGGTTGATCTGCTTCAGTTGAGAGTTCCTGGAAGATTTCCCATGTTAAGGCTCTCAGCTGCGCACTGTTAGCCACTCCCATCTCCTATATAATTTGGGCCCTGGCTAGCACTCATTGTCAGAGTAGCTTATGCTGCATGGCTTGGAGGTTGTTGGTGGTTGTTGTTGGAGAAGCCATTTGGTAGATTTATCTGTTGCTAGGTTTTCAATGTGTGATAATTCCCCTCCTTCTCCACTTTGGTTTAACACCATCCTCCACTCCCCGGTTCATTCCTCTGTTGTTTATGTATGTATATTTGTATGATTGCTATTTTCTTTTATTCCTACAAAATAATAATAATACCACACTGGCGCTAAGAAAAAATGAAAAAATGAACAACAGCTGCTGATACCGGACAGGTGCCGTGCCACCCCTGTCACACCTGCAAGGTGAACGAAAGAAAATCTGAAGAGTGAGGTATCGCGCTAAACCAGCTCTAGACAACTAAAGATGTAAAACTTCAAAACCATAGTGAGCACAAACTACTATAGCTCCAACTTCTATTTCCAAAAATGCCAATAATAACAGCAATCCTGTATAAAGGTAGAGGTAAACACTTACTCTTTGCCTATGTCGTGGTCGGTAATGCCGGTGGATATATGTGTCGGCGGGTACTGTTGCTGGAGGTTCCAGATAACCAAAGGGCAAGGGCAGTGCGAGTAGTTGGAGTGATTGGAGAACGCGCAGAGCCAGAAGCGCCCCGGCCGGCGGCGATCCTGGATGCGCGGCTGAAAAAAATGGCCGACAGTGCTCTGCAGCGTGTGACGTCACGAAGCTACGGAGCCTTGCTAGGGCAATCACTCCAACTACTCGCACTGCCCTTGCCCTTTGGTTATCTGGAACCTCCAGCAACAGTACCCGCCGACACATATATCCACCGGCATTACCGACCACGACATAGGCAAAGAGTAATTGTTTACCTCTACCTTTATACAGGATTGCTGTTATTATTGGCATTTTTGGAAATAGAAGTTGGAGCTATAGTAGTTTGTGCTCACTATGGTTTTGAAGTTCTACATCTTTAGTTGTCTAGAGCTGGTTTAGCGCGATACCTCACTCTTCAGATTTTCTTTTATTCCTGTTTGTATTGCCTTGTTAGTCTAATTGGTATATTACACTACTACTCACCCTCTTCACTGGGTGAGGGAAGGGTACAGAATGAGGGCGAATTCATTAACTAAGACAAGGCATGTGGCATCGTCAGCATCAGAAGAAATCCAGGGTGCCCCTAGCGTTACGGACAGTGGAGGAGACCCTGGTCCTGGGACACCCGACATCAGAGTCGTGACACGTATGCCTCTGATATAGGAAGATTTGCCAAACGTGTTATATCAGCAAGATGAAGCTATATTGGAACGTTGGATCAGCCATGCTAGAAATAATGGTGGGATCAAGTATCTGAAAGTAGCAGCTTTGTTTGCACTGTGTACAATGTATGGTGCATATGCATTACCATGACTACAAAAAGTGTTGTACTCTCGAATAAATAAACATTAAGGTCTATAGAGGTCATATTATTGATAGATTTAAAATTAAGCCACAGGACCATTGGATTCTACCTTTCCCGTCACAAGCGGTTACAATACTGGCATCTGAACAGATAACTGCTTTCTGTTCCCTGATTCACATGTTTGTGTTTTGTGGTCCGCATTTATAGGCATAAATGAAGCTGTTAAGTTCTGGTCAGGAGACTTGTGGCTGGTCTGAGAATCGAAATCCAAGTATGGACCACAAAATGTGGATGTATGAATCTTTATGGGGCTACATCAGGGATTCATTGTATCTGCCCCTCCAGCCACAGGACAGGAACAACCTGAGACGACACATCCCTGAAACATTGGAATCCATATCAGAGAATAAGTTGGCATTCGTCTTGACAGAACTGGACTACCGCCTAGACATCCGCTGTGTCATCGTTGTAAATCACTTTGAATATTTGTAGGATGTAGATAAAACTTGGATACATAGTGTGTATTTTCATGCTAAAGCACCACTCCAGAGTTTTATGTTATTTCAGCGCTGTAGTGGTGCTATTAATTTAAGTTCCCTGACTAGTATTTACCTACCAGGTGACGCCTTCTGCTTTTCCCAATCCACTATCTTGTGACCACAACTTCTAAGTGACTGTAAGCCTCGTTCTGGCTCTCATAGACTTACATTGAGAAGTGACCTCAGGCTCACCCAGCAAACTCTGAAGTTATCTGGCAGGTCACAACCTGCAGAAGACAACCTGGAGCAGCGGGGATAGAAGATGAAGGCAGCTGCTGGGGAGTATTAGACTAGGGGCACAAAATGTAGATTAGTGGTAAAAAGAAAAAAAAAAAAACAGAATGCTAGAGTGGCGCTTTAATAAATTTTTTCTCTCTAGTTAAGAATACCAAGGCTATAATTGTTCCAATTTATTTAACCACCCTGTATATTAAATTGTTAATAAAAAAAAAACAGATGTCATACGGATGTATGAAAAAACCACACAGACAGATGACTTATGTCTTAATATGGACAAAAAATAGTTCATTTTTCAAAACCATTTTACATGTCCTTATCTGTACCTGGCCTTAATGTAAGTTTCTTCTGAAAAATGAATTTTGGTATATGTGTTCATCATTGGTCTGTGTGCTGTCCATGTGCTGTCTATTTTCTTCACGGACCGCACTGACCAGAAAGCCATTAATGTAAAGTTACGCAAAGTAGTCTATGGTGCTGTGAGTATACATTACCACCTGCGAGTAATCTGTGTCCTGTCCTTTTTGACATTGTAATGGGTAGTAGGAAAAGCTTTGCAAACATTTTTTAGCGTGGCATCTCAGAAAATCAATGATGGTAAAAACTTATAAATTGACCATATGCAAGTGGAAATTGATTCTTTTTTCATATGCAAGAAAAAAATTGTTGTCTTAATGAGCCCTAAGTATCCAAAAATGATCCCATACTTGTGATATACAGAAATTGTATTAAAACTTTTTTAATATTACTGTCAAAAATAATCTAAGGTAGCAAGCAGCTTTGAATTTCCTACAGTGAAACTGACAGAAAAAAAAAATATTTTCTTACATATTACGTTTGCTACATCTATACAGCTATAGTATTGAACTTATTGAACTCCTATATCAAATCCTCACTCTAAAGCAACAAAAATAATAATCACAAAAGCATTCTGATATAGCTGTAGATCTGTAAAATGCTGAACAGAGTAACAGCTGTGTCTTCTGCTGGTATAGATGATATTGCCAGATTATTCTAGGGCAGAAAATTCTGTATAACTCTACCCCCTGCTACAATATTACAGAGTGCAGCCAAGTTCCTTGGGATATGTTTCCTGTCCTATTTTTTGGCATTCTGTTTCACTTTTTTATCTCCTGTCTGACAATATTGTTATGTTTGTTTCCAATCCTCACATGGTTACTTAGAGGGTCTCGCTAAACATCTTGAGTTTTTTTTATTCTTTCTCTCAGTAACATTATTTTGGTACTTGTTTTGTATACAAAACCATCTTATAAAGCATTATAATTTAGTATAATAACTATTGAAGGGGATGTTCATTCACATCATATTGATGACCTAGTCATAGTATAGGTCATCAATTTTACAGATCAGTGGGGACCCCCACGGATCCGCTGAAAACAGCTTCTGTTGCAGCCGAAGATAAACACGTGCAACTGTGCTGGAGAGCGCAGCTCCATTCATTGTGTCTTTTGAATAGGTGCTAATCTGCAGTACTTGGCAGCAGTCACTACACATTGAATGGAGATGTGCTCTGCAACTCTGTGTCATGTGTTTTCATCCTGCTGCCACCCAAGGTGTTTTCAGGTGATCGGTGGGGGTGCCCGGTATGGACTCCACTTATCCTAATGACAGGTCATCAATATGGTGTGACACTGGTTACTGGAACTTTTTAGGTTCTAACTTCCAGTTGTTTAAGGAAGCAACATATGTACATAGCCTAATGATCATACCCCGACCCTATCTTTTGTTTAGTCTAATGAGCCTGTGCGAAGGGCATTGTGAAAAAAGGGAGCAAGGTTAGCTGTGCCATCGCCTTTCATTGTAAACCTGACTATGCTGAGAAGGGGTGTAGTGCAGCGGTATCCATGCTGTGTAGTGATGAGGCACTGACCCTGCAAAGTTCAAAACAAAAGTCTCTTTAATATTCAACTCACAGCAAAACACAGTACACAACATTCTCCGGATCGCAGCCGGGAACCATATCCTCCAGTTTGCAGTCGATAACCACGCAAGTCCATCTCCAGATCGCAGCCGAGCATGGAACAGTCTACTTTCGGTTCACAGCCGGGCACAACACAGTCCATCTCCAAGACTGGTTGCCATGGGCGACTGCACCGCCGTGTACGCTGTGGGTGCTAGGCCTTTCAGCTCCCTTGGCTGTTTGGCTCCGCTTGCCTGTGTTGCCTCACACAGGTGGAGCACTGCAGAGCTTTCTGCTCTGTACTCCTGCAGACACCAGACTGACACTGAATCTGACCCTGACACACCCAAACCCTTTACTGCAGGGCTTTTAACTGGAATCTGTGGCCAGGGCCACATGGAAAACCTGGGCCGAGAATGAAACGGACTGCCCCACTACCATCCTGTAGTCCGTTTCAAACCACAAAAGCCCAGAGCAGGTTTTCTTAAATCTGCCTTGGACATATAGTTTACCCAAAACTAACACTTACTTTTATTCTGCATTGCAATCACAGCTACGACTGTGACTGCAATGCACTCCCATGGCCTCAATACGAATCTGTGCGCATCCTGGGGGAACACACAGCAATCCTCACATGTAACACCCGTCGCTGCCTTACAGGGGTCTTTAACTCACATATTCATTTGTGAAAGCATCACAAAGAAAAAACGAAGTGAAGAGAGTGGGGTAATGTTAAAAAGTAATATGTTTATTAACAATAATTAAAACAGTACACTACAGTACACCAAGCGGTGGAGAAAAGAAGGCAGGGGGGGAGAGGTTTTCCCACCAGACAAAATTAGGGGAAACGGACCTGCACCATACCACTAGGGGTTACCAAAGTGGAATTAACCCCAAAATATCACGTATAGTTGAATAGATGGTGATATAGAGGTAAAGGACGGCACAAATAGGCACACAATACTCATATATAATTGTCCATTAAAATTTAACCAGTATATTACCAATGTAGGGAGTATGCCATATAGGTGGTATTTTACTAGCTCAGTGAGTGTATATATATATATCCAGTAGTGCAAAATACATTGCTAACACACTAGAAAGTAAACCCACTATAGACAATCTGATAAAGGAAAGTTCCTACGAATGGTTAATTTACCTGTGATGTGGATGGAAATACAATGGTGCCTGACGCGGGTGGTAGCGAGCAGGTGCGGATCCCCGGCGCCCGACAAGCGCTGTTTCGCCGTAGCTTCTTCTAATGGGGGCGAGGACGATTAACCATTCGTAGGAACTTTCCTTTATCAGATTGTCTATAGTGGGTTTACTTTCTAGTGTGTTAGCAATGTATTTTGCACTACTGGATATATATATACACACTCACTGAGCTAGTAAAATACCACCTATATGGGATACTCCCTACATTGGTAATATACTGGTTAAATTTTAATGGACAATTATATATGAGTATTGTGTGCCTATTTGTGCCGCCCTTTACCTTTATATCACCATCTATTCAACTATACGTGATATTTTGGGGTTAATACCACTTTGGTAACCCCTAGTGGTATGGTGCAGGTCCGTTTCCCCTAATTTTGTCTGGTGGGAAAACCTCTCCCCCCCCGCCTTCTTTTCTCCACCGCTTGGTGTACTGTAGTGTACTGTTTTAATTATTGTTAATAAACATATTACTTTTTAACATTACCCCACTCTCTTCACTTCGTTTTTTCTTTGTGATGCTTTCACAAATGAATATGTGAGTTAATGATTTTTTGAAGTGACGTCAGCCTGTCTGATTTAGGACTATGGGAATAACTTACAGGGGTCTTGTAGAAAATGTCTCCTGAAAGGACAGGAAGTATGAGTTTAAAACAAGCTGCAGCAGCCACTGTGAATAATTACTAACTTTGTTTTTTAATAAGGATCGTTATATGAAAAAATATGTTTCCAGCATTTAAAAATACAAAAAAATTACATGTAACACAAAAGCCTAAATATAACAATAGGTCATTTATTGATGACAACTTCCCTTTAAAGGTGTACTCCACTGCCTGGATAACCCCTTTTTAAATGAAGTAATCAACCTTGTTAAAAAATAATTAAATATACTCATCTCCCACTTCGGGTCTCCCAGGGCTCATGTGACATGTTATGCTATGTGAGCCCCGCAGCCAATCTGCGGCTGAAATTGGGCCTTTGGAGGAACCTTGGATAAATGGAAGAAGTGAGGCCACTGATTGGTTGCAGGGCTCACAGAGCATAAAAATGCCATCAAAGACCCGGTGCTGAGATCGCTGGAACATGGCCAATGTGAAAAGTAAGTGTATGTTATTTTTATTTTCTAAGGGGGACAAGTGGTAGACAACCACTTTAAGTACAGTATATTAGAGTTGTTTTTGACGAGCTATGCCCTTGTTTGTTTTGCAAAATACTGTATAATGACCTATATGAACTCTTAATGTATAAATATAAAATGTTTTCATTCACCAGCAGCAAGAAACTTACTTTGCTATTCGTTATACAATGATTCCATTATGTAATGACATGAAAAAAAGAGATACAGTCCATGTCTCCATGACATTTTTTGCGGTCACACGGTCTGCAAAAAAGCACAGATATGTGAAAAACAGACATTTGACTGAGACCTAAACCTGTATTTGACATCTGTTTCTCATATTTCATCTAAAAAGTTTATTTGTCATCCACTGTCTCAACAGAGGTTATCAAACGGCTCCATTGATTCGAATGATGAAGCCAGTCAGATGGTGGAACTTCAAGAGCTGCTGGAGAAGCAAAATTATGAAATGACCCAGATGAAAGAACGCTTATCATCATTGTCAGCTCGGGTTGGGGAGGTTGAACAGGAAGCAGAAACTGCAAGAAAAGACCTTGTAAAAACAGAGGAAATGAATACAAAATATCAGAGAGACATTAGGGAGGTAAGGTTACGTACTTTTGAATTGTTACATCATATAACACAGTCCCCATGAGTATCTGTGCATGTTCGTACATTATTTGTACATAAAATGATAATGGATTCTTCATCTTAGTCCAGTGGACCTCAAACAATTACTCAGCAGCAATCTGTGCTAGGACTCCCATTTAATTGCCTCTTCTATAGTAGCAGAATGGGTGAATTCTTCTCTTCTCTCCAATAAGGGCTGGTGGAAAATAAGCATTAAGCCCATGAATACTTCACTGTAATATTCCTAGTCATTGAGGTCTCAACGTATTAGGGGTCTTAGAGGTGTATGCAGTGCCTTAAAATGTCTATTTAGTCATAGAATGATGAACTTAAAGACAACCTATCATGCTGCCCAAATCACGTGCAGCTTAAATCAGACATTGGCTTCACGATTGCAACCAGAAATTACTTTAAAAAATTCAACTTCTCTCCTTCCCACTCCAGTTGATTATCAGGTCTCTTCCTATACACACACATAGGAAGAGACCTATCAGTCATGGGGTTGAGTGCGGAGAGAAGCCGGACAGGGACCACAGTGAACTAGTCAGCCAAGACACATAGTCCCCGGTCGGCCTTTCAAAATATGTTTACGTTAAAACGCTGAAGCTCTTAACTGTTTGGCCTGCATTTATGATTATTACTTTGTACTTCTGTCAATTTTAGGCTATGGCTCAGAAAGAAGATATGGAAGAACGAATCACAACACTTGAGAAGAGATATCTCAGTGCCCAGAGGGAATCAACATCCATCCATGATATGAATGATAAGCTGGAAAATGAGCTGGCAAATAAAGAAGCTATTTTACGTCAGGTTCAGTATATTTTACAATTTTACTGTATGTATTTTAGTAACCCTGGAAATGCATCCAAATTTCACAATCTCTTGCCTATCATATAAACATGCCAAAAACATGCATAGATTTATAGAAAATATCCAATAACGCCTACGAGTCATATGCCGTAAGGATACATCATATGTTGGGTCCCTTTCCCTGATGCAGGCTCAGCAACAGAGCCAGCATATTTGCTGGCAGATGATGGCTGTATTATTCAGCCATTATTTACCTCTAACAGCTGAGAATTAAATGAAATAAATACATGAAAATAAATAAATAACAAATGTGGTATGTCCAAAAAAGTCAGATCTATCAAAATATCACATTCATTAATCCGATCAGTAAATGCTTAATTGAGAAAAAAAATAAAACATGAGAGCTGCAGTTTTTCAGCCGCTGCAACACCTAAAAAAGACAATAAGATACTATCAAAGCATTGCATCTACTCCAAAATGTTATCAATAACAAGTCAGATCAGGGCACAAAAAACAAGCCCTCACGCAGCTCCATTGACCAAAAACGTAAAACGTTATGGGTCTCGGATGGTGGCAACACAAGCACATTTTCTTTTTTGCACATTTCAGATTCTTTTTACCACTTAAGTAAAAAAAAAAAGAAAACTGTGCATGTTTGGTATCACTGTAGTCACTGTTTTGACCTTGTGAATCATATTGCTAGGTAATTTTTGCTGAACAATGAACTCTGTAAAAACAAATCCCAAAAAACATTTGCGTAATTGCACTTTTTTCGCAATTTTGCTTCATTTGGAATTTTTTTCCTACTTTCCATTACTTCACATAATAAAATTGATGGTGTCATCAATACAACCCATCCCGCAAAAAAATAAGTCCTCATGCAGCGATGTCAACAGAAATATAAAAGTACTGGTTATGGTTTTTGGAAGAAGAAGAAGAGAAAACAAAAGCTCAAAAGCAGAAAATCGTCATGTTGGGAAGGGGTTAATCATATCCATTTATTTGTATATTTTTTCAACCATTGCACTGTTGGAAATTCTAGCTATTAATGTTGATTGCTTCTAGTGGAACAGAAGTGAAAATATCCTGACTGTGGTGGGCAAATACCATCTTCACAGGGAAGATAACTAGGTCTCTAGTGCCACCTGTGGGAGGGAGTATTCCTAGATGTGAACATCGACCTGTTCAAGAGCTTTACCATCTGATGTAGGATATAAAGCCAAGCCAAAATCTTCTGTATAAGCAATAGACCTCCATTTGCAGATTGCTTTTTGTGGTTCTCGTTCCTCAGCAGTGCAAATAGGAGACTTGCCGGCTGGATGAGGGACTGTTGACAGAGGGTTTAAAGGGTAAAGTTTCTTATTATAGGTACCTCTACGCTTCCTTAGTGGACCTTCTGACCATGCAATTCTTCCTAGGAAAACGTTATGTGAATTGCCTTTTATTTACAGCTTGTTGCCCAATAGACCAACCACTACTTCTGTCTAGGTCTTAAGCACTGTGCTGAGGCTGGCGCTAAATAATGAGACCACCAAGCTGGTGTAGGGAGACTTATAGGTCAAGTAATAGTCCCTAGTCTTAGGCAAAATGAAGACCGCGCTCACGGGATATATTTAAAATGGTTTATTTTAGCCTACGCGTTTCAAGAGCGTTCCTGCTCTCTTCCTCAGGGCATGTAATACATAACACAATATGGAGTATATTTATAGAAAATAAAAAATACTCCATATTGTGTTATGTATTACATGCCCTGAGGAAGAGAGCAGGAACGCTCTTGAAACGCGTAGGCTAAAATAAAGCATTTTAAATATATCCCGTGAGCGCGGTCTTCATTTTGCCTAAGACTACTACTCCCAACATCCTCCTGGATTTCTGTGGAGACCTGCTGCTACGGTTACACCCGCATGGGAGTTGTGACCCATTTTCACAACTGCAATAGGTGAGCATATTCCCTACCAAGTCTGTATTTATCTATATACAGTGTGACACATTGGGGGCGCCTTGTGTTTTTTTTTCTTTTTTTTTTTTTTCTTTTTATTTAAGTAATAGTCCCTGGGATAAAAGGTATGCAAATAGCCTACTCACATAGGCTGAATAAGGTCTGGTACCACTGACTGGAAGTAGCAATCTTTGTAGTCAATATTAACCCTTTAAAAGGCTTTGCCATATGACTTAGGATTTCAAGAAGTAATTTTCTTTTGGAGAAGATTCTGGTTTGGCTTTATATCCTAAATCATGACGTCTAGGATTTCTAGAGGTGGCACTAAATACCCTGTTGTCCTTATCTGGGTTATTGCATACTTTTTTCCAAGGAAGCATTGCTTGAACCGTGAGTTTCCCTACATCATATTGGTGATCTCATTAAAGGGAATAGGATAGGTCAAAATCTTATCAACACCCGTACCCTCGCCAATAAGCTGTTACTGGCACCAGATGCAAGTTCTCAAATACTGCTGAAACACAGCAGCTTTGTCTTTTCTATAGTGGCAGCGTCTGGTACTGAAGATCCACCCCCAACAAAAATGAAGCCCCACTGATCAGATATTGATGACCTTTCCTATCCTATTCTTTTGAGCTTTGTGATGCAGTGACCTCTGTAACAGGTAGGGGCCGCTGCATGATCTCCCCAGTATGCGCACAGAGGTGTATTGAGGCCATGAGAGTGCATGGCAGTTGCATGCATGGCTGTGGTAATGTGATAAAGTCTGGCAGTATTGTGAATGGTCGATATATGTGTCGCAGAGGTGAAGACTCTGCGCTGCCAGCCTGAAGCGATGTGGTGTTCTGGGACCTGTAGTCCTATAGTTAGTGTTGTATAACAGTCATGGGAAGTTGGCAGGGCTAGTTATGTGAGATGGGCGGGACAAACTAGCCACACATCCACACTCCCATCCAGGGGAGTGGTTAAAAGGTATATAATGTGACCAGGGTGTGGGTCACTGGAGTCGCTGTGAGTTTCCTGTTTGAAGCCTGTGTTGGAAGACCTGGGAGGAGGCTTCCTGAAGAGTTCATGGTGGGGCTTCAGACCTTGTGGCCTGGGGTGTTGGACTAACGTCCTGAATAGCACCCGTACAGGCCACATGATGGTGTTGGGAGGTCCTGGGAGTAGGACCGGATCCCTAGGGGAAGCTACCGTCCTTTGGTGGGTCTGGACTGACTAAGATATGCCGCAAAGGCAAGTTAGTGATTCCCGTAAGGCAGCTTTCCCGGAAGAGAGGACAGACAAGGAGTCAGCAGGTGGAGCAGGATCTCCCGTAAGGTACCTCCACAGACTGTTGGTGCTGGTGATATGAACTGTGTGGTAACCCACGGCAACTGGTCAAGGGAGGACCAGCGTGTTTAGTTGCTGCAACCGTAATGTCATATGTTGGTGCCTGTTGTGCTCGATGGACATTAATCAACTGTATGGCGTGCGGTCACTCACGATAACTGGACACAGAGGTTCAGTGTGTTTAGTGACTACGTTTCAAAGCCGTATACTGTTAATGTGAAGATTGATGCAAAGACTGTTTGCTTATTGTTCATATTTCTATGGTTTATGGTGCCATAATAAACCATGTAGACTGTTTAAGTGGAAAAAAAACGTGCCCGTGTGCTTGAATCCCCTGCTAAGCGAGTGTCCCCCAATACACTCAGTAAGAGCAATCTTACAGCTTGTATGTACTAATTTGAAGCTGGATCACTGGAGCTTGCTGTTACCGCATTCTCGCGGCCAGCTTCAGTGCAGTTCTTACAAGCTGCACAGCAGTGGTGGTCAATCTCCTAGGCAACAAGCTGAAAACAAAAGATAAATAAAGTTTTAATATGTCAAGAACAACTGCAAATTTTAAGAAGAAGTAAATTGCAAAAGTGCTTGTTTTTACAAGTACTATCTGACAGTATCCTCTGTAAAGATTGGAAAACCTTTTAAATGCTTTTTTCTACTTTCTTAACGTTCCTTTTTTATTGACTTTTATTTTTTTCTTTTCATTCATCATGTTCTTTTGCTAATTTTTTAGCTCTCTGTCTACTTTTTCTTTCACTATTTTCCTTCATTGTACATTTTATTGTCTTTCATTTCCTTGTACCTGACCCCTTGCCTCTCCTTTTCATCATATTGTTCTTCCTTTCATGTTTTTTCTTATGCTGCTAACACATTGAATTATCACAGATTACTGTGAAGACATATCTCTCAGCTTGCTTATTAATTCACATTCTCCTGGGTGTAGCTAGTATGTGTAGGTATCCATTCACCTGTTCTTTGTCACTTGTCCAGTGAGGGTCTCTTTAAATAATACTACTTACCATTTAATCAATATATCCGCTCAATGTAGTACAACATCCGTAGCTTTCGTCTACTTTCTGCCAATGCACATGAATTTAATATATAGAGTAATATTTTTGCTCATTATTTTAATTGATTTTCCTAAATAATAGCACATTACCTTTGTTGTGCTGGCAGCCGAAAACTAAGTCCCAGGTGTGCGCAAACATCAATAACATTCAGAGTTTCTGATCTAGCATTCAGCTTATTAAAGCTTTTTTTGTTTTCTGTGAAAGGACTGTTTATGATTAGTCTTTTTTTGCATAGTTCATTTGTAATTCTTTAGAACTTCTTCCACATGAAAAGAAAATGTATGGAGAATAAATGCTAATTAGTATTTTTATTCAGATGATGCCTGAGACATTGCATATTTTGGGTCATTATATTTTAATATAATTATGATTTAATATGTGTTATTTAGATTTTGACTATTGGATGATGACACAGACTAAAATTTTAATTAGTGATGATACTAGTTAATACTTTAGATTTTATACAAATATACAGTATATGTATCTAAATAGATTTTTCAATATCGAAATTGCAACACCATGAAGAAAAAAGTTCTGGAATTATGGAAATCACAGGATGGATAGTCATGTTACTCACATGCAAATGATGAATAAATGGAAACAAAATTTTCAAAACATCCTGATGTATTCAATATCAAATGTGAGTGTTATGAGCAGAAATACTCACACTTACATGGCTTGGCATGCTATTAGTGAGCATTAATCATGAATGGTTGTGTGAGGAATGATCTGCCATGGTGAATGTACTTTGGCATACAAATTATCGGAATCTGCTACTGGCAGTGTCCTTTGCATTTGCCGACCAATGATGTCCTAGATGTGCTTGACGTGAGGCAAGTCCGAAGACGCTAAAGACAATGGCTGTACAGTTAGGACACAGAGGCTGACATGTTGTCGGACTAAAATCCAGCTCCTTTTACATTTTGGAGAACAGGCCGCACCAATAGTTTCACGAATGATCCATTCTGTACTGCAAGAAAATTTGGACGTCACAAAACTGTGTTGCCAAAACTAAGGCATCAAACATGAACCATCAGAAGGGGTTTGCACTACACTGAACTGCAATCCAGATGTTCAGACACAAGTCTTCCATTACCTCTCACGCCTTTGGTCTCTAAGTCTATCATAGAGCATAGCAATGGAAGATTGAATGGAGGTCTATCCTCTTCAGCAATGAGTCCTGCTTTGATCTTGTCTGCAATGATGGCTAGAGATTGGTCTGGACATTACATTGGCCATGCCATGAAGAGGCCTTCTTGAGAGAATGGGGCATAATGTATGGTAATGGGACCTCTCTAGTCTTCATTCCATGTACAATAGCAACTCGTCGTTACGTTGAATTTATCATGGAACTTGTTGTACCTTCATTTCTCCAAAGTGTCCCAGGAGCTCCATTTCAACACGATAACACCTTGCGCATGCTATTGTGAACAGCCTGCATGACCTCTATGTGCTACCATGGCCCGCAGTGTCTGCAGACTTCTCCTATTGAGCACATCTATGGATTTTATTTATTGGTAATTGTAAACCAAGCTGCCAGCCATTTTTTAATATCATACCAAGACTTGTAATTACTATATAAATCGAGATGTTTTGAATATTTTGTTCCCATCCATCAGTCACCCTGTTGTGGAAGCCAGTTTTTAATTGCAACGTGACAAACTTTGGTCACAGTGTATAGGTGATTTGTGGCTAAGACGTCATTACTGAAAGTTCAGCAAAGGCAACTGAAGTGCAAGCGCTGAAGCAACAGGAGATTCAAGAACAAATAATTGTTATTTCTTTGTTATAACATTTTTCATAACTCTAGAGAAAATGTTGTAGAATCTCAGAAAAAAAGCCCTTAAAGTGGTTGTCCTTCTTAAGGTGAAGGTGGCCCACAAGCTGGTAATGTTAAAAATAGCATAAGGATCACTTACCTGGAAGCCACTGAATTTCCAACACTTCCAGCCATGGCTTCTACAGGTGAATTATGCTTTTATTCTCATTTTTAAAGAATTGTCAGCTAGTTGCACGGCTCAGCCTAATAACGGACAACCCTTTTAATTGTATACGCAAGGAAATTGTTTTGGTTAAACTTTCCAGGTGTGCAACTTTTCACGAAAGTAGCATTTGTGTATATTAATTTAACTGATACATTTTTTAAAACAAAAATGTTTCCTTTTCTGAAGTATAGATGGAAGAGAAAAATAGACAACTGCAAGAACGTTTGGAACTGGCTGAGCAGAAACTGCAGCAGACTATGAGAAAAGCCGAAACATTGCCGGAAGTGGAAGCAGAGCTGGCTCAGAGAATAGCAGCCCTTACTAAGGTACTAAACTGATGTAAAGTTCCAATCAAGAACTTTGAAGTATTTGCATTGTCCTAGTTGTACATTTTTAAGATGATAGATTTCATGGGGGTAAAGATTTAATTATGAAGATACTAGTTACCTATTTTACGTATTTCATTGACTGCAAACTGCACTGAGCTTTTTTTTTATTTTTATTTTTTTTCAATGACTGCTTGTTTTTACCTAATTTGCACATGAGATGTACTATCTCTTAGTTTTATTTTACTTTATTTTGAGCTGTGCTTGTGAAATTTTGACAAAACTGTTTAAAAGTAGGAGTTTTACTTTCGAAACCAAATTTGGTGGCATTAATGGTGAAAATTTCACCAAATTTATCAAATTGGCATACAAGGAATAATTTTGCCACCAATTATGGAATGATTACTAAATTTATTGCATTTAACCGATCCTCTGTACCCTTTTCTAGGCAATTTTTAAAAGTGTTCAAAAGGTTTTATTTTAAAAAGTGTGTAAACCAAAGAATACATTTGGTACAGGTCTTCACCTTTTTGATCAATTTGTGCAAGAATTCTGTCTGCATTTTACTTAGTAAATAACTATCCCTGTTTTTTTTTTCTTTTTATGGATTCTATACTTTATTAAGCAGCTTAAACTTAGCATTAAACTATGCCTATTAATAAATGAATGGTTAATCCAAAGCTTAACTTGTTTATACAAACTTAAAGATGTCTACTCAAAACAACTATAATTAAATGTACAGAGAAGTATCATTTTGCCAGTATATTTAAAGGAAACCTGTCACCAGGTTTGGCCAATAAGAGATACAGCATCACCTTTCAGGGCTGATATACAGCATTCTATAATGCTTTATATCTGTCCCCAACCCGACAACCCGATACTCACCTGCGGGGAGGTCCGGTCCGAGGGGGAGTCGCTTTTCTTGGTCCGGTGCCTCCCTTCTTCTTGCGTTGCCGCCCTCTTGCTTGCAATATAGAATTGGTCAAACCTGATGACAGTTCACTTTAATGTCATTATGACTGAACCAGGTAGGCACATGGTGCAGGGGTGCAGTACTACTACAAGAAATTAAGCCAAAAATTTTTCCAATAACTGTTTCTTGGTATTTTATCATATTTCGCTATATAACAAAAGGGAAAAACTTCATGACTCTAGCAGTTCATGAAGGCAATAAGCCTTTAAAGGTCACAATGCTGCATCTCGTGCTATGCCTGTAAAGATCTAATTGCTAAGTCTGTGGAATGAGCCAAGAACTGCTCTCCAAGGCAACCACTTAATTACCAGGACAATCCACATGCCACTTACTGAAATATCAGATGGGACTGGTAAACAAATCCAACAAATCTAGATAGGCAGGGATGCTGTAGAAAAAATAAAATAGAATCTAGGACGGTATTAATTAGTTTTTCTTGGAGTAGCATTCGAGTGCCTACTTGGGATCTCCGATGTCTCATCTTAATTTTTATTGAGCCAAAAGAAATTTGATCAGAATTTCCAATACGGCATTTAGAATTGCTTTGATAATTACCATATAGAACTCCAAAACTGCTGATGGCATTGGCCACAGATTTCATACCTGCCATGGTATGAAATTGGAAAATTAGATGTAAATCCCACTTGGGGGACAAGGTCATGAGTAAGAATGTAGGCACTTTCTAAATAGCATGAAATCAATATAATGGAATGTAACGAATTATAGAGGTATTGGCGATGTTTTACATTTCTCATATAAAAGACTCATAAAAGCAAAACAAAAAATCTATTCTATTATTATTTTTACTGTAAAATAAAGTCATGCTTTCCTAAGTCAAATGTAACCAATAGTGCAATAAAAAATATACAGTATATCCTAGTGTCTAGATATAGTTAGAGAACTTGAGAAAATGTCTCCCTTGGCGTTTATAGGAGACAATCAGTCAGTTGTGTTATTCCTGATAGTAAACGTTCCTATCGGGACCATCATGTTGAAATACACTTAGGGTATGTTCACACGATCCTGATTTCAATCCTTTTTTTTTCAGGACAAAAACCGCAGCTCTTGGCAGAAAACGCAGGTGCGTTTTTGGTGCGTTTTTGGTGCGTTTTTGATGCGGTTTTTAGTGCGGTTTTTGATGCAGTTTTCTCTGCAGATTGTCTGTGTTTGACACAAATAAAGCTTTAACTGCAGTGGGGGAAAAAAAAAAAGAAATGATGTCATTTCCTTGTCCAACCCTTTTCTTCTTCCATCCTGCATTTTGGGACTAAACACCAAAATGAGTGGACGTGTTTTGAATGACAGCGCTCCGCAGAGTGCTGAGCGTAGGCCAGATCACAGCCCGTGGATCCAGCTCTATCCAGCTATTTAAGTCTACGTTCACATTTGCGGTCTGCGCCGCAGCGTCGGGCGCCGCATGCGTCATGCGCCCCTATATTTAACATGGGGGCGCATGGACATGCGTCGCACTTGCGTTTTGCGCCGCATGCGTCACTGCAGCGCACGCATCCGGGCGCAGAGGACGCAGCAAGTTGCATTTTTGCTGCGTCCAAAATCAATCAAAAAAAGGACGCATGCGGCGCACAACGCAAATGTGAACATAGCCTAAGTGCCACGTATTTAAGTGCCACGTATCACGTATTTAAGTGCCACGTATTTCAGTGCCACGTATTTCAGTGCAACGTGCCACCTATCAAAGTGCCACGTATCACGTATTTCAGTGCCACGTATCACGTATTTCAGTGCCACGTGCCACGTATTTAAGTGCCACGTATTTAAGTGCCACGTATCTAAGTGCCACGTGCCACGTATCAAAGTGCCACGTGCCACGTATTTAAGTGCCACGTGCCACGTATTTCAGTGCCACGTGCCACGTATTTCAGTGCCACGTGCCACGTATTTCAGTGCCACGTAT